>NW_028317886.1:7160833-7319166 GCF_062004578.1 Staurois parvus
CATGAACTCACTAAATCCTAAAGATGTAACTTTTAGGCAAAAGTTGCTACTTTTTTCCTTTTCTTTAACACACAAAGAAAGCCAACAATGCAACATTGTTATGTGTACATTGGTATATGGTTACTTTGATCTGGTGAAAATAAAATACTCAGACCATAGACATCTGGATCACACATTATATCTGGTATTTCATCCACTGTTTCTACATTGCTTATATTCATGTTTTGTTCCCAGTGAGCCCTAGCAGATTTCATAGATATGTTGGGCCTCTCTCCTGTATTTTCTGTTTGAATGGAACAGACTGTTTTTTGTGGAACATTGAAAATTTGATCAAAAGATTTTTTTTTACTTCATTCAGTTCTTTCCTACACTTTACGACATCTGCATGGCGTGCTTCATATTTTACCTTGAGAGCATGTTGTGATATTTCTGTCATTTTACTGGTATTTTTACAATTACGAATATTAGACTTCAGTAGTTCAGTCTCATTTTTAACTTATGATATTTAACTCAAGTTCCTTCTGAACAGATATTCTGTGCTGTTTTCTTAGATCTCTTTCTATGGAATTTACATGCACAATGAAACCTGATGTTATTTGCCCATGGCTAGTAACTACAGGGCCAGTCTATAGATCTTCTCTTTGGAGACATTGTAATTGCAATGGTGCTTCTTTCTGTTTGAAAAGGTATCCAGTTCTCTTTCAGTGTGACTTGCTAAACAGGTATTTTTTGTATTCTCATGATATTCCTTAGATTTTAATGCCTTGGACCTTCTGAATACAGTACATGGAAAGACCTGTGCATACAGTCCATAATGTATTGAAATGAGTCTTTAACAGCTTTATGTGCAGTGGCCGGGTGGGAGCTTTGCCATTCTGATTGGATGTACCCACATGTCCTGTCAGAATGAGTGCCTTGCACAGCCTCGGGCCACACGGTGGTGCGATCCTGTGATGAATGTGTCCCACATGTGAGGTATTGCCGAGAATGTCAGAGAGAGCAATAATTTTAGTACCAGACCTCCTCTGTAACTCTAAACTGGTAATCTGTTATGGCTTATAAAGGGTCTCCTATGGAGATTTTTAAATACCGAAGTTTGCTGCCATTTCACAAATATGCGCAATTTAAAGCTGTTTGGTAACTATTTATTTATTTTATATTTTAACAAAAATTGTGTATTATATTGTCTTTGTGTTCATTAACATTTATTAAAGTGTATTTTTGCATTAGTGTGTAAAATTGGGTTTAAAAAGGTTGTGTGACACCATTTAATTCTCTAGGGCCTCTGCTAAAAAAATTATCTAAAGTTTGGGGGTTCTAAGTAATTTTCTAGCAAAAATACTGATTTTTGCTTGAAAACAAAAAGTGTCAGAAGAAGGCCTGGTCCTTAATGCCTGAATGTACTCCTTGGATGTTGGGTCTCTCTATGTGGCTAGGTTTGTGAAAAAGTCTCACACATGTGGTATCGCCATACTCAAGAGGAGTAGCAAATGTATTTTGAGGTGTAGTTGCAAGTATGCTTATGTTGTATGTGAGAAATCACTGAGAAATAATACCTTGGACTGTCTACTTTCCAAAAAAGGAGTCATTTGGGGGTATTTGTACTGTCTTGGCATATTAGGACCTCAAGAAATGAGGCAGTCAGTACATAAGGTGTGATCATTTTTTCAGTGAGAGGTACCATAGCTTGTAGACTCTATCACTTTCACGCAGACCAAATAATATGCACTGATTTGGGTCATTTTTACCAAAGAAATGTAGCAGTATAAAATCTGGTCAAAATTTATGAAGAAAAATTACTTATTTGCAAACTTTTATAACAGAAACTTTAAACTTTTCAGTCTTTTTTTGTTTATAGCGCAAAAAATAAAAAACCCAGAGGTGATTGAATACCACCAAAACTAAGCTCTATTTGTCTCAAAAATGATAAAAATGTAATATGGGTACAGTGTTGCATGACTGTGTAACTTTCATTCAAAGTGCGACAGCACTGAAAGCTGAAAATTGGCCTGGGCAGGAAGGGGTTGAAAGTGCCCAGTACTGATGTGGTTAAGTGGATCCATAAAACATCCACATTTAATTTTAAATATAGGATAAGCATTAGAAATTAGAAGGGCTTTGTACTCAGGCTGATAGCTTCCATGCCACGCCACATTGAGGCAGTAATTGCTGCAAAAGGGGCCCAAACCAGGTACTGAGTACATATGCATGCTTATACTTTTCAGAGGTCCGATATTGTTCTATGTACAATTCTTGTTTTATTGATTGCATGTAATATTCTAATCATCTGAGATTGTGGATTTGCGGTTTTCATGAGCTGTAAGCCATAATCATCACAATTATGACAAATCACGGCTTAAACTATCTTGCTTTACATGTAATGAGTCTATCTCATATATTAGTTTCACCTGAAATAAATTGAAATTAGTTTCATTACTGAAATAAATGAACTTTTGCACGCTATTCTAATTTTTCGAGTTTCACCTGTAATCAGATGCAGGAAACATCTTTTTTTTTTTTAATAGACGGTATCTTCTTGCATAGAAATATTGGGTAACAGCTCTTTTCATCCCATTCTCGTGGATATGGACTCTTCAAGTACAAATTATATATTATATGTAGCTATTGAAATGTACAATTAAATTTGTGTTCATCAATATATTACCAATAGGCTCCCAATTGATTACAAGCTGCACAACACAGTTATTTGTTATAGCCCATTTCTATATCAAGCACATAGAGCACCCAATGTTCATTCTTAGCATTCAAATGAAAACCCTTCATTAGTATGCCTTCGTAAATATTGCAAAGACTTAAAATATTGTTGAAAGAGACTACCAAATTTGTGTTCCTTTGTGGTCTCCACCTGTTAACTAGGTTGCGTGTATATGTGAATACATATCAATCACTGTAGGAGTATTACCTATACACAGCTAGTGTAGATATTAGAGAACTTACACAAATGAGGTAGTTCCATCTGCAATATATATTTATTGATAAAGTTACATACTGTATTTACAAATTACACACTACAGTATTTACAACATAATGTATAGTATAAGTCCCCTGGATTATATGATATTTACAAATTACACACAAAACTATATTTACAACACAACGTGCAATACAAGTATGAAGTTAGTTTACCTCTCAATTTCAGGTCTGGTCATGCTGACTGTTGTGTATCCAAAGACAAAAGAGACCACAAGGCTTGGTAACAATTCATTATACCCCCCCCCCCCCCCACACACACACACACACACACACACACACTCTCCTTTTTGTATGGTAGCTAATATAATGCCTTCTAATTGGTCACTGTACCTAGCAAATGTATATTAGGCACAGCCTTATTGGAGGATTCAAAGAAAGCACCTGTTTACAACCCATGTGAAAGATGATAAAAAAAATGGCCAGGCTTTCAAAATAGAAAAATGTTTACAATACCACCAACTGGGAAGCTAGCAGTGGTATAATGTTAAAATGCACTCAATGCTTTAAATATATTTCCATCTAAATTGTAATATATTTATAATTACACTATTATTTACATCTTTTAATCAAGACTTCACATCAAGTCTAATAATTATGTAAAATTGTATAACCTTAATCAGGACCATACTGCTCTACAACCTATTTCAGAGTCAATCTCTGACTTTTTTCAGACCCTATAACTCTCTATGATGCCCCTGTGTAGCTGACTACACTCAACCTCCCTTTTACTGAAGCAAAGCTATCTAAGCTGATTCATGGTGCCCTCAACATTAAATCTAAACTGACAATATTACTAGTGAATATTTAAAATAATTTGGGGACATTCTCTTTTTTCTGACTTGCTTATTCAATATGGCATTGTCCTCTGGATCCTTTCCCTAGGAAACATTGAAACTAATTGATTTACTTAAACCAGGTAAGTTAAATGTCAAACAATGTATTTAGATTTAGTCCTAATGACTGAACTATGTTCACTCTTTATCTGATTTTATAAGAAAAGATTTAAAAAGTTATTTTTTTTCACTTCTAAAAACTTCAAAAGAATATTTCACAAAATTTCGATTGCACTTTTGATGACCTCAGGCTTTTAAGCAACAAGGTTTTTTTCAGTCTGCTCAAAGACATCTTTGGCTAATGTTGCAGAATGTTGTCAGTCAGAAAAATTATTTTTTTAACATTTCACCACCCATTTAGACAAAGATTATTTTCAGACACAATCTTTTTTATAAGAAAAGATTTAAAACGTGATTTTTATCACTTCTAAAAACTTGAAAAGAATACTTCCCAAAATTTTGATTGCACTTTTGATGACCTCAGACTTTCAAGCAACAAGGTTTTTTTCAGTCTGCTGAAAGACATCTGTGGCTGATGTTGCAGAATGTTGTCAGTCAGAAAAATGCATTTTTAATATTTCACCACCCATTTAGACAAAGATTATTTTCAGACACAATCTAACATCTTCCCCTTAGCCAAAGAGAAAGGTGATTGTTAGGTCTTTCTGTCATTTATCATTTGCACATCCTATGGGTCTGATACATGACAGAGAGCTTACAGCTCCAGCTAGTTTAATGCATTCGAAGGGCTGCCAGAAAGGTTCTTGACAGTCCCGAGTCTTATTCTTGAACCTGAACTTTCTTCCTCCCCTAGTTTCTCTTGGATTACACCAAAGCAATAGCAATGATATCAACTGAAAAAGTAATAAACATTAATATAAGAGTAGTAGGACTAGAAGTAGTTGTTTAAATAATACTGTTGTTTAAGCTGAAATTAAGGAACAAATAAACAAATAGCCCATTAAAAGGAAAATTAAAAAGGCAGCTTTTGCTCACCTTACTCACCTTCAAATCAGAGCTGCACCGAGCAGTACACTTTGTCTAGGACAAGCAGGGAGTCTCAAAGACAATTAAAATTAAAAATTACAAATAAAAACTACACCACATACCAAAACAGATTTGTCAAAAAAACGAAATATACTACAAGACATTGAGGTATACCCTTTTTACAAATCACATGATAAAATAGGTTTAAAATGTTTCTTTATTAATAACAATGGTGTAGTACCCATATAGTTAAAAGTTTTTTTGCAAAAAAAAACACAGTGATATATAGCATCAAAAATAAGTCACTGTTACACCCTTAAAGGGGTCAAATACTCCAAATATCAATTTGCACAATGTTAGTACAGATCACATCTCAAGTCCAGATATCCAGTACTGATGAAGAACTTTTTAATCAGAAAGTATTCAGTATGGCTTCATTTAACATGTTTTGCATATTGCTTCATCAGGAATAGTGTGCTAAAAGCCTAAATCATAACAATAAATGTACAGTTAATAACATGTGGCTCATCATTTCTGAAGAGATGTAGCGGTGAAAAAAAGCCACAGTAACTTACAAAAATAATAACTGTCTACTATGCTTATCAAAAACTGTAAGGACTCTATATACCGGTAGAGATACATAGGAGACACCTAACACTCTAGGAACCTCAGGCAGAGTAGATGAAAAAGGCAGCCATATATTATGCTAAACCTGCCCCATGTTGATGAGGACAAGGGTGTCTTCTCCACAACCCTGGGTGGTAGTTGTGGAGGTTTGTGGAGGTTTGAGGGGGGGGGGGGGATCTGGAAGCCCTCTGTAAAAATGAGGGGATACAATCCTCCTGTCAGTGTGCTAACTTTGCAGTACATTGCAAGCCCCTCCCAACATGTTTTCTCTAAACAGACATAATCAGGAGAGAAGTGATTATATCTGTCTAGACAAAACATTTGGGTTTGAATACTGTAACATCAGCACATTGACAGCAGGCTGCTCGCAAAGCAAGAAGTACACTTGTGTGGTGCTTGATTTGTGTGAGATCCTTAGTGCCGGGCAGAGAACTTTGTTTGTGAGTACATCTGTATTGTTTTTAATGTGACCTTTTAATAAAGAAGTTGTTTTATGCTATAAGCTTTTTCTCCTTTTTCATATTTTTTTGAAGGGGTCCTTCTTTTCATGATTGTATTAAAATCTTAGGAAACAAAGGATGCTTGGGCCTTTGAGCATTGTTATCCTGTGTTGTTTGATTATTTCTGCTATCACATTTCTCACCTTGTGGAATATGTTTGTTTACACACTAATAAGATTGTAAGGAAACAAGGGATTCTTGGGCCTTTCAGCATTGTTATCCTGTGCTGTTCGAACATTTTGTATAACTCAGTCAAATCTGGTGAGTGAGCTATACCACCAGAGTGCGTCCTGAAGGGTGTGAAGCATAGGCGCTTTACCACATTGAAGAACTGCTATTACATTTCTCGCTTTGTGGAAGATGTTTGTTTACACAATATGATTTCATCGACTGATGAGTATTTTATTATATACTGAATTGATTTTGCACAATGCGTTTATTTCTTTTTTTCACTGTTTTGTTTGTTGGATGGACTTATGATGTATTGATTTGGTGCCTTCTTATTGATTTGCACAGCATTTTTGTTATGAATTGTTTAGATTTTATGATGAATTGATGTATTTGTTGTATGGTCTGAAATGTTAGTTTGTTTATATATTTAATTTTAAGTAGTGCTGAATATTTTATAGCTTTTCAATACTTTTTGATATCATTCAGATATTTATACAGCAGCTTGGGTTGGGGGTGGTGGTTAGGGAGAAACCAGACATTTTTGTATTTGATTTATAAAACAGAAGGAATATGATGCAATACATCTCAACAACAATAATAGGATAATTATTGTTCCCACCTGAAATAAGACTTCCCATCTGAAATATTTAGATCTCACTATCATAAACATAACATAAAAATGAGTCCATGAATGTGGATGACTTCCTTCTGGACCTGAGAAACATAAAAGAGACGAGAAAATAAGAAATATATATATATGTATATATATATACTGTACATTCAGTATATAATCCATAAGGGAAGGTTGAAGTTTCAGATAAGTCTTGGGTGTCCTGAATTTAACACACCCTGGAAAAGTCCATGAAGACATCAGGTCAATTCACTGAAGGTAGCAAGGCTTGCAAGGTACTTTATGTATGGAAGCAGAATAGTCTCTATAATAAATCTAGTTAATTGAAGAAAATTATTGAAAGTCTAGGAAATTATGCTTCCAGCTTGCCAAAAAAGGAAGTTCTTGCACGATGACTGGTGTAGATGACTCTGATGAGATCCGTAGGTTTTTGTCCGTAAGCAGGGTTCCTATTGTGATGCTTGTGCTGTCAGCTATATCAGCTTGGGTTTTGATGGACAAATCTGTAGCTAAATTGCAACTAAGGGCAAGAATTTAGAATCAAGTTCTTTGCAGCTCTCATCAAAATCTTCTAATGGAAGGACATTACTCTTTAGCAGTTGTCACATGTAGTTTCAATGATGAAAGAATTATCTGGTCCTCTGTCAGATGTTTTGAGGGAGACTTGTGCTGGTAAGGGAAATATTTTTTTATTTTGGGGGGGGGGGGGAGTTGTGTTACGAAGAGGGATTCGAAGGGGAGGATTTTTGCAAGTAGGCATGACTGTAGGGATTTGTGCAAGGAGGGGAAATTGTGGGTGGGGGTTTTGTGTTAAGAGGGGGGATTTTGCTGGGGACAGGATTTGTGCTCGTGGAGAAACTTGGGGGGGGGGTAGGATTTGTGCTAAGAGGTGGGATTAGTGCTGGGAGGGGTTATGTGCCAGGTAGGGAAAATTTTTTGGGAGGGGATTTATGTTAGGAAGGGGGATTTGGGGGGGGGGGATTTGTGCTAATAGGGAAATTTTGAGGAATAGAGGATATGTGCTTGAATGGGTTATTTGGGTTGGGGCTTGTGGTAGGAGGAGAGATTTGGGGAGAGAAATAGTATTGGAGCTGGGAGGGGGCATGGGGTGCAAAGGGAATATATGCTTAGGGGGTTAACATGCAGAGTAATGATTGAACTTGTTTTGGGGGGAGGGATTTTGCTGACACCTAACACTCATACATCTTGGGGGGGGGGGGGGCAGCTGGACAACCTCACCTTGGGCACTAGATTACCTAATTCCAGCAATGGATATATACACCCTACTACATCAAAACTGACTTTCCCAAAGAAAACGTATGTTTAAATTGCTGGCAAAATGGCAGCTCCTGGTTTCTTTATTCTATTTGTAAACAAAGCATCCATGGAGTACCTTCAACTGAACCAAACCCTTATACTAGATAAGGAGATCAAAAATGGCATGGGGTTCCCTCTAATTCATGCCCTTAAGGTGACAGCTCCCCAGATGGCTGCTGAATGTAAACAAACCAATGGGATGCCTCCTGACCATGTGTAGTCAATGACACCAACCGGCATCCCCTGGCTGCGTTTTTTACAAATAGAAGCAGGAACAGGAATAACACGCTTAGAGCAGTTTTTTACAATCATGGGGCCCCGTATAGCCTACCTTATGGGGCACCCTTCAACCCTTCAACCTTTTTCCTTGACCTCACCCCTGGCTCCTCCCCTTACTGAAAACAAAATACAGGCCACCAGTGACATGTCATTATAGAGAATGGGGCCAGCAACCGCATCTACCTGCTGAGAGCCATAGGAGGAACTGCCACTACAATTTTCACCGGTCTTAAATGCTGGTGTGAATGTAGCCAATGTAGAATTCATTTCACTGTCCTTCTATTATCATCATCATCATGATAATCACACAATAAAGGTGCTGTGGATCAAAAGCCCCTGTACTGTGTGATGATGATGATAAAACCTGGCTGCTGACTGTACAATTAATCATGGGCAACAGCAGAACATGGCATGGGGGAAAGGTGTGTGCACACTTTGATCTCACTGTACCTTTCATGAGAATTCTCTGCAGATGGTCCCTCTGTAGACTGCGAGGCTGCAGACATAATACAGGAGATGGTCAGAGACTGCAGAAATACTACAGGAGATAGTTAGAGACTGCAGACATACTACAGGTGATGGTTAGAGACTGCAGACATGGCACAGGGGATAGTCAGAGACTGCAGACATGGTACAGCAAATGGTCAGAGACTGCAGACATGGTACAGGAGATTGTCAGAGACTGCAGAGATGGCACAGGAGATTGTCAGAGACTGCAGAGATGGCACAGGGGACTGCAGAGACAATACAGGAGACAGTCAGAAACAGCAGACATAATACAGGAGAGGGTCAGAGACTGCAGACATACTATAGGAGATGGTCAGAGACTGCAGACATACTACAGGAGATGGTCAGAGACTGCAGACATACTACTGGGGACTGCAGATATTATTACTAATATTATTATTATTATTATTATACAGGATTTATATAGCACCAACAGTTTGCGCAGCACTTTATAACATAAAGGGGGACAATACAGCAACAATACAGATCAATACAAGAGTGTTAGGAAGGCCCTGCTCCTTGGAGCTTACAATTTAAGAGTACAGGAGACTGTCAGAGACTGTATTTGTGCAATGATGCCTGAACCCAGTGTAAAAGTGTATAATATTGCAGGGCTGCTCCACTCTACATAAACCAGCTCTGCAAGATCAAGTCATAAATCCTCAGTACAACAAGTGACAGAAGGCAGCAGCACTTCCAATCTTCCAGTTTTATAAAACAGTCAACTGGTCAAGAGCAGTGCAGGACAGTAAATAGTTAATGAATCTGTGAAGCTGCTAGCCTTAACCAGCAGTAAATCCTCCAGAACCAACATCAAACAATGTGTCCAACCATGTGTCACTGACAGATCTTATCAGTGTGTTCAGGTGCAGTTAGATTAGGCAGTTATAAAAAAAAAAGTACAGAGTGAGACAAGACAGAGGCGAGGTGTGTATGTATCCTGTACACTGCCTGAACACACTGATAAGATCAGCTGGCATTACAAGTGATTAGTGACACAGTTGTTTCTGATCCTACCTTCTTCTTGTAGCTCCTGGGCAGGGGTGGACTGACCATTTGGAAACTCGGGGGCTGCCCGAGGGCCTGGGGTCAGTAGGGGGCCCCATGAGATGCCCCTGGTACCTTTTTCATATGATTTTTTGAGTTTGGGCAAGGACACAGGGGCCCCATGATCCCCTATTGCCTGGGGGCCCCATGAGTTGTCAGTCCGTCCCTGCTTCTGGGCTTCATAGTGCCCCATCATTGGTGTCAGTGGGAAGAATAGTGTCCCATCATTGGTGTCAGTGGGAAGAATCGTGCCCCATCATTAGTGTCGGTGGGAGGAATAGTGCCCCATCATTAGTGTCGGTGGGAGGAATAGTGCCCCATCATTGGTGTCAGTGGGAAGAAACGTGCCCCATCATTGGTGTCAGTGGGAAGAAACGTGCCCCATCAGTGGTGTCAGTGGGAGGAATAGTGCCCCATCATTGGTGTCAGTGGGAAGAATCGTGCCCCATCATTGGTGTCAGTTCAAGGAATAGTGCCCCATCATTAGTGTCAGTGGGGGGAGGAATAGTGCCCCATTATTGGTGTCAGTGGGGGGAGGAATAGTGCCCCCTCGTTGGTGTCTGTGTGTGGGGGGGGGAATAGTGCCCCATCATTGGTGTCAGTGGGGGTAGGGGATAGTGTCCCAACATTGGTGTCAGTGGGAGGAATAGTGTCCCATCATTGGTGTCAGTGGAGGGTGGAATAGTGCCCCATCGTTGGTGTCAGTGCAGGGTGGAATAGTGCCCCATCATTGGTGTCAGTGGGGGGAGGAATAGTGTCCCATCATTGGTGTCAGTGGGGGGAGGAATAGTGTCCCATCATTGGTGTCAGTGGAGGAATAGTGCCCCATCATTGTTTCAGTGAGAGGAATAATGCTCCATCATTAGTATCAGTGACACCAATGATGGGGCACTATTCCTCCCACTGACACCAATGACACGTAACTTGCTGACCCCTGCTCCAGCCTAGGTGCTACTGCAGCCAGCATACCTGGTTGCAGCAGCACCATCAGCACGGCACACTTACCTGTCAGCTGTCCTTCTTCACTCCGGCCTCTCTCTCACTCGATGTTTGCGGGGCCGCTCGGCTCCGCCTCCTCACAGGTGATTGGCCGCCTGTGTGCCTTTCCTGAGCTACAGTTCTGGCGCCCAATCACCGGTGAGGAGGCAGAGCCGAGCGGCAGGAGTGAGGGAGTGGCCGGAGTAAATGAAGGAGCAGCGCTTCCTGGACTGGATCGTTGTAGGACTGGGACCGGAGCCAGGTAAGGTACAGCAGCCCCCTGCCCACCCCTGTACTTAGTGTCCCTTCCTGTCCCGCCCCTGCCTGCGGGCCGAATAAATGGCCTCGGCAGGCCGCATGTGGCCTGCGGGCCGTAGTTTGAGAACCCCTGATCTAGACTATCACATACAGTATATATTCGGAAGAAAGTGGTATATGATATCTCAAAGGGCAAATGTATTGATATATATGACACTAAAAATATGTGTTTTTTTTTCAGTTTAATGATTGTGCTATATATATGTGTGTGTATGTATGTATATGTGTATATATATATATAAAACACAAAAAATTACTACAAAATAATTATTTATATTTATCTGTAATTAATCTAGTATTCATATGGTCTATTTATTACCACAAAATGAAAGCCATAAAATTAGCAGGTTATTTTAATTGAATGTTTGCATCCAGCAATTTCTACTATTATGTTTCTATCTGTATGTCTTTTACACTGTAACTAGCAGCAGACTTAGTGCCAATAGTTACTCCAATAGCTTTGATGATGTCTCCCTAAAGAAATATTAGCACTAAAAGAGAAAATAAAATAGATAACAATTTGCATACTATAGGGAACTCCCTGGCCAGGGCCAGATGATACAACCCAGGTAATCACTTTTACAAATGCTTAAATCACAGATTTTGCTCAGGGAAAAGACATTATCATTGGAACAACTGCACAGAATTGCAACTTTTGACCCTACTTTCTGTATTTTCTGGTCATTTTTTCAAAGGCACATTTATAATCAGTCTGTGTTCTGTGGTATACAAGCATTTATGAACAATGCAGATAATCCTGTGAGGCTCAGGGTGATGTACAGCACAGATTTATGCAAGCCATCGTATTCAAATATTAAAATATATTTAAAATTCACAACCTCATTAGCTAAAGTCATACACACTGTTCTATAATTCAGAATCCAGCTGAGTCAGTACTGTACCTAGCACAATAAAAAGCACTCTATGATTCTGGTCCAAGCTTATAAAAATGTGTGCAGTACAGACTAGTGAGAAAAAGTAGGTCAGCAACAGAGGAAATGGCTGTGGTTTAGAGGGTAGAGAATTTTTGCTACCACAGATGGTCATAGGGTCATGTTCAGATGACTTACTGGATAGAAAAATAAAAGATAACTACAATATGGTAAGTACCACAAATGATCACCAAGGTTTGCAAGAAGCATGCACCAAAACAAAGGAGCAGCTTCAAAAAACCCGTAAGCTGGAGCAAAAAAGGGCATCATAAGTATGAGTAATGATACCTCTGAAACCTCTTGTATGATAGCCCTTTTATCGTTCAGTACTTTGTCCTGTTGATGTTAGTTTTAGTGCTCACTCCCTGTGTTATTTTTCATGCACAGAATTAGAATGCACAATAGCTGACATATGACCCCAAAATGTATGCCTCCAGTTAGCTGGCTTATGTTTGGAAGCTGGAAAATGTGCTACTCAGCTAACCACATTTGTTAGCAATTCATCTATATGTACACAACCATAGTTGGTGATAAAATGAGCTAGTGTATCAATGCCATGTCATAAGTACATTTTCTTCAGATAATCAGGCCTGCATATGCTTATTCACTTAAAGGATAAATTCACTGTTTTTGGTAAAATAATAAAGGCACACATTTTTGAGGGGGAAAAAACCTTGTGAAATTATTATTTTTTCCTACAGGAGGCTGCAAAGCATTGACCCTTGCTCAGCTGATTGCAGGTGCTATGTCAGGCTCCTGCACACTCTCCCACCAGCTTTCTACCCAAACCTCCATATGGGCTTTCAGCTGCAAGAAGAGTGAATGGACTATGAGCACACTGATCAGCGTACTCCTAGTCCAATGTTGGGCAACCTGCGACTCTCCAGCTGTTGCAGGACCACAAGTTCCATCATGCCTCTGCAAGTTATAGCTGTAACTATCAGTTTTGCAATGTCTCATGGGACCTGTAGAGTCATGCTTGTAACTTCTGGTCTTTGCAATGCCTCATGGCAAATGTAGTTCCACAACAGCTGAAGAACCGCAGCCCTGTCCTAGTCCATTGAGAAATACAAGTCCCATGTGCCGCAGTTTACTCATCCACAGTTTCCTGTGAATAAATTACTACGCAGATCTTTTCTGCTCCACATGACACAGTATCTAGTCAGCACAGTGCATCCATGTGAGAGCTAACAAACTCATTGACTATTTATACACAGACACTATTTGCAATTTAAAAGCCACAGATGTGGAAAATGAACCTTAAGTCTGGGTTCACGCTGATGTAGTGCAGAATTTGCAGCGTTTTCTGTGCGAATTCTGCACCGCATCACAATCACACCCCGTTCATGCAAACCGCTGTGGGTGTGTATGTTGAGTTAACATCACCCCGAAAACGGTCCGCAAAACGCTGTGCGCTGTGCAAAATTGGATTGCATGGATGTGAATACCCATGCGATCTGATTTTAGTGCAGACCAAAAAAAGGGTCTTGCATCTTTTTGGTGCAGATGCGGTGCAATTTGAGCCATAGAAAATGTATGGCACCAATCGCATTGCACACAATTCACATGTGATTTGCACAGGAACTGCACTGCATTCCTGTGATATACATATGTGTGCACTACATATGTGTGAACCCAGGCTTAATTGCCATTTAACCTGTGTGTGTCACCTTGTGTCTGTACCAAGGCCAAACATTTTATTTGATATTATTGAAATATGGACGGCGCCACTGGATGTACGCACAAAAAACAAGGAAGGAGAAACACAAAAGAAACCACAAAAAATATAAAGAAGTAGAAGAAGAGCAGCTATCTAGTCCTTGAAAACAAGGTGATTGTAGAATAATTGATCAATTATAACAGCACTCCTCACCAAATAAATCTCTATTGATACAAACCAAATAAGGTAAGTACCAATATTAGTGCAAAAAAACCCTTAATGAAATCAAATCAATGAATAAATTAATACATTAGTACAATTACTGAAAAATAATCAAATTCATAAGTCATGCATATATGGAAGTGACCCGGTGATTATATAAAATCAATATTGGTAAATAAATAATCATAAATCAATCAGTGTCCAAAAAATATATTGTGCAAAGTATATATATATATTTTCCAAAGTTTCTTCTTTTTAAACCTTCTATGTTGTGCAACCCCAAAACAACTTGAAATCCACCACCAAACGAATTGAATAAACTAACCAGAGATCCATGCTGGTAAAATGTTTGTAAAAGTTGTGTTTCTGCTAATTAGTGCACTGAACTTAAGGCACAAATCTTAGGGCAATAGGTTTCAGGCAGCTGGCTTTAGGTCTGACGACTTAGAATTTGGGCTTCAGGCCTATTGATTCAGCCTCATTCATTAACGAATAAGAAATGGCCATTGCATTAGGAAATACCACATAATGCACAGGGACACTTATAGTAACATAAAATAAAACCACCATTTAAACAAACATTTTATTTACTGCAAAAACATTTTTTTTAAAAGTCAAACTATCCTTTAATATTGGTCAACTATCCTGGATAAGGGTCAGGCTATATTTGTAAGGGAATCTCCACACCATTTAATCACAAAAGGGCTTCCTTTAAAAGATCCTAATTACACAACTGTGGGTGGCTTGATTGAGATTGTTTTGTGTTGATAACAATAGCTGCTCTCTCTAATAATCTTTAATAACAAATCTTAGTGAACTAATATGGAGGAAATAACACAGGAGCATTGTAGTAGCATTTTATTAAATAAGAAAAGAAAATGAGAAAAAGCAGCATAAAGCAGTTCAGAAGGTTAAGAATCAAAAGAAGTAGTTAGGTCCCCAAGAGAATTCAGGAAAACTAATGCCAAAAAAATTGTTTACCTAGGGTTGACAGTCTTTGAAACCTAAAAATAAGAAATATTAACAATAACCATGCAAGCTGTTTACACTCCAACTTCCTTGTGTATTTAATGGCAAAAAAAAACCACAGTTAAGCACTCAATTAATTTGTTATACATGTTATTTTCCTTTATCAAGAGCTTGCTCTGGAAGCAAACATAGGAATTCATACATACATCTTCATAGATTTATTCTATTGCATTGTATTTCTGATATGGAAATGAAGGGGGTAATGCATCTATCCACAAAAAATTTGCCCTCAACTCCCTCCCCCCAAAAAAAATACCTCTCCCACACCCTTCACAAAGAATAAAAAATATATGCAAACAATACTTTGTGAAATGTGACAAATGTATTCTAAGGTTGTTCTGAAAGAAATATTTCAAGAACCCCCAATGCTGGCTTTCAGGCAACCACCCAACCTCAGACAGAAACTAATCAGCAGGAAACTTCATTCTGACTATGAATTCACAAATAAAGGAACCAAGCCCTGCAGCAAACTGATGCAAACTGTGCAAGCAAATTACTTCTGTAAACAGTGTCACGCACACAAAAGTAATGTTGTATATCTCATCCAATGAAAAAAATGTAGCCAAGGATCTTACAATTTTATTTGACACAAAAAATCGTGGTCTAAATGTAGACCTCAGCCTCTTAAATCACTTTTCATCATTTTTATGACTACTCTAACCTCTGTGACTCCTCCCCTTCAATTCCACAGAACTCTCCCTGGCTTATCTCACCAGCTATTGGAACTTAATTACCATTTCTATTTATTATTATATTATACAGTATTTATATAGCGCCAAAGGGTATGCTCAGCGCTGTATAGTAGCAAGGGGGACAGGACATGAGACAAGACAGTAACAATACAATACACGAGGGGTTCGAGGGCCCTGCTCTTTCCAGCTTACAATCTAGGAGGGAGGGGAAGGTGGTACAGGAGGAGATGGCTGTGGGGGATGGAGTGGTGGGAGGAGTGGAGGAGGTTAGTTGTTAGGTGAGGTCAGGTGTTAGGTGAGGTTGGGGTAGGCTTCCCTGAAGAGGAGGGTTTTCAGGGTGCGCCTGAAGGTAAGGAGGGTAGGTGATAGTCTGATGGATTGGGGTAGGGAGTTCCAGAGGATGGAGGAAGTCCTGAAGAAGTCCTGCAATTGGGCTTGGGAGGAGGAGACCAGGGATCTAGAGAGTAGGAGGTCCTGTGAGGAGCTGAGGGCATGGGTAGGGTAGTATTTGGGTATCAGGTCAGTTATGTAGTTTGGGGCGGCATTGTGGATGGCTTTGTAGGTCAGAGTTAACAGTTTGAATTTGATATGTTGGGCAATCGGGAGCCAATGAAGGGATTGGCAGAGGGGGGAGGCAGATGTGGAGCGGTTGGTGAGGTGGATGAGTCTAGCTGCTCAGTTTAGGATCGACTAGAGTGGGGATAGCATTCGTTTGGGTAGGCCAGTGGGAAGGGAATTGCAATAGTCCAGGCGTGAGATGATGAGGGAGTGTACGAGTTGTTTGGTGGTGTCTGGGGTGAGGAACGTGCGTATCTTGGAGATGTTGTGGAGGTGGAGCCTGCAAGATCTAGATAGCGTTTGTTTACATTTGTTTATGTGTGTGTTGTTTTCCTCTTAGAGATTGTCTTATTATTAGTCGTATTAACACTCTATTAAAACTTTGTGCATTAGTACTGCTTGGATATTGATGAACTAATGCTAAAAATGTGAAGGTTGGCCTCAAGCCTAAGCATTGTGATAATGCCCTATCCACAGTGTCATGTATGTGCAGCATACGAATGAACACAGAGTGCAGCTATTTCTGTGTTCATTCAAGGGGTCAATAAACGTGATAGGTGGTGAAGGGAAGAGGGAGGCAAGAAGCTGGCACAGGCAGGGACAGCTGCAGGGGGATCGTAGCACACAGAGTTATGGGGTGAAGCTGTATGGGGGATATCAGGGTACAAAGAGAGTGAAAGCCAAAGGGAGGGAACAGAACATACAGAGGTATGAGGGAGAGCTTTGGAGAAATTAGAGCACACAAAGATGAGAGCAACAGTGATTGGATAATACAATTATTGCAGTTGTAAAGTATACATTTTAAAAAAAAATAAAATACATGTAATACTTACCTCCTCTGTGCAATAGTATTGCACAAATCAGCCCAAACCTCTTCTTCTGGGGTTCCCTGCCAGTGATCTTGTCTTCTCCACTTCTGTGTCTGCACCCATAGCAAGATGCTTGCTGTGGGGGTAGACATGCAGGCTTGCTATCCAACCAGGCTATGTGTGTCTCCCTTTTTACAGGATTTGAGTGACAGCAGCAGGAGCCAATGGCTCCGACTGCTGCTTCTGTGTTCTGTGAGGAGAGGAACACAGACAAGTGCAGCTGCAGATGAGCACAGTGCTGGATGAAGATAGGACTCAGGTAAATACACTGTATTTATAAATGTCAGAGGGTGATACAACTACTGGAACATTTTGTACCTTAAAGGATAAGTTCACCTTTAGACAAAAATAATAAATGCTAATTTTTTTGCAGGTAAAAAAATGTGCATTTTTTTTTTGGTATAGAGGAGCCTGGAAAGCATTGCACCAGCAATCAGTAGATCGCTGATGCCATGCAGGTCTCCTGCAGACCTGTCAGAATATCTACTTGCCATGCGGGATGTACAAGCAAGCAGATATTCTGACAGTAATCTTCAATGCTAAGGATGTCAGGACTTGCAGTTTATTCATTCACACGCTGTTTTCAAAATTGACAGTTTGGTGAGACTTCCCCCTGTATTATCTGTCAGGGGGAGGGGGGCGGCAAGGGGCGGTGGCCTAAAAATGGGTGGAACATGTAACATATTCCCAAAAGTAAACTTATCCTTTAAAGGATAAGTTCACCTTTTGCCGAAAAAATAATAAATGCACTTTATTTGCAGGTAAAAAAAAATGTGAATTTATTATTTTTGGTTGCAGGAGCCTGTCAAACATTTCACCAGTGATCAGCAGATCGCTGGTGCCATGCAGGTCTCCTGCAAACCTGCCAGTATATCTGTGTGCCGTAAGTCTGTTGAGACTCGTAATTGATTTAATCACAGAACACTGTAAATGACTGATGCGGCTGTGTGGGCAGAGCCCCACACAGCAGAGCTGTTTTTAAATCTGACAGCTTGTATGGGGAAGTTCTCCCTGTACTTCTGTTACGAGGGGGGGGGGGCAGCGGGCAGCAACTACAGCATTGGGAACATGTTCCCAAAGGCGAATGTATCCTTTAATGCAAGAAATGCATTAAGGTATAAAATGTCCTGGCTTTAGAGCCACTTTGACAAGTCATGTCCTTAAGAAATCCTATTTTTTTCATGTCCATTGCAAAAGGATATAAAAATACTGGGACATTTTTTCTTTTTATCTTAATGAAGGAAATGCATTAAGGTAAAAAATGTCCTGACTTTAGAACCACTTTAAAAGTTACGTTCTTAAAAAAAAATTATTTTTTTTTATATCCATTGCAAAAGAATGGGTATTTAAAGTGAATCTTTCAAATATAACAGCATCTACTTTTGTAGTGAATTAAACTCCATGGCATTAAGGACAGTAGGCTGACATTTCAATGTTTTAAAAGATTGTTGTAAAAGTAATGGGGGCTATTTACTAAAACTGCATGGTTTAAAACCGGGTGCAGCTCGGCATAGAAACCAATAAGCTTCCAGGTTTTATTGTCAAAGCTTAAATGAACAAGCTGACATTAGAAGCTGATTGGCTACCATGCACATTTGCACCAGATGTTGAGTGCACCAGTTTTAGTAAATTCCCCCCAATGCCTTAAAAAGAGAGGTTGACTCATTATGACCCAATGCAATGGATGGTATGGAGGGAGATTTACTGCAAAAAGAGGAGTATGGAGATCATCCCCAACCCCAGTGCCTCCAATGGCACAACCATATTGCTCTGCTGTTACACAGAACATAGTTTTCAAAACTGCCAAATACAATAATTGCTAATGCTGCAAGAAGCCAAGAACAGCAACCTTCAGAAAGTCATACTTTTTTTATACTTTGTGAAAATGAGCTCCCATTTCAAAAGGCATGGCAATAAAGGCAGTCTCATCAGCAGACAATGCCAGTGCTCCAGCATTCAAGGGTTGTACATATACTATATATATATATATATATATATATATATATATATATATATATATACACACACACACAATATAATAGAACACATCATGAGTTTCTGGTAACCAGAACTACAACTGACACTTGAATATCACTTCAGAATGAAAGTCATTTATAATGGTGGCATGCTTTTAAATTGAGTAAAGCTACTGCACAGAATGACTACATAAAGTAAAGGTCTGTTATATTTAGAAAACTATATAACTTTCCAAACTAGTCATATCTCTCAAGGCTATGCCATGACCCATCCTATACATCATTTAACCTCAATTTGCCCTTTTCGTACTAGTACTGTAAGCTTCTGAGTATACAGTAGTTCTACGTTCATTTTATAAACTAGCAACTATAAAAGACTTAAAAAAGCCACATTAATTTCACTGACATTTCTGCTGATGGAGGTTTAACTGGTTTCCCCTGCTGCATTAACTGCACTCCAGCAGAGAGCATTTTAACTTACAGCCACAGAAGATAAATCTGGACAAAATAAACTTTATAGGTATTAGAATGTATTCTGATGATTAAGTTGTATTACTTTTATTAACATTAAACTGTGTGCTTTACCTATGTTTACCATAATGTAGTACATTATGAAGTGTTATTTTGAAATTACTATTAACACTTCTTTAGCTGAACTCATTAGTAGGAAAAAATTAAAGCTGAACTGTAAGGAGATATAAAAGACACTAATGATTGCAGCTTGGGTTGCAAATTTATTTTTTAACCTCCTTGGCGGTATGATTCCTTCTGATTTTTTGTGCTGAAAGCGGTACCATTTTTTCGCATGGAAATAGTTTTTTATTGTAGGCTGTAATTTTTAGGAAAATTTCCCCACAAATCATTATCACTCAATTCTGTAAGTGGTTCTGATTTACTATCGCTGTTCTCTAGCCGGTCTAAAACCGCTTTTGACGTAAATGGACGCTTTTTGGACGCCATGGACTTTTCTAAGTTTCCAGGCAGAAAGAACAGACAAAATGCAGGCAGGGCGCAGGGCAAAGCACTAGGGACAATATGTATGTGAAATGGGATGAAACAGCAATGTTTTACTATTTAAAATTGAAAAAAAAAAAATGACATTTTTTAAATTTTTTAAATTTCCCGCCGCCGCCGGCGCCCGTACGTCCCGACGTCACGGGGACCGGAACACAGAAGCCGGATGCCGGCATCGGCCGGAGGAGATGGCCGGGGACGCTGCAGGGGACACATCGTGGGAACGAAGGACAAGGTAAGTGCTGCAGGGACCCCCAGAGCAGCGCCGCATGGTAAGCCCGAGTGTAGCTCGGGGTTACCGCTTGTGGTATAGAAATTCTACCCCGAGCTACACTCGGGAACACCGCTAAGGAGGTTAATGTAAGTACTTGAATATTACTTGGCATCTGCCTCTTGCAGTCCCTGTGAAACAAAGCATATACCAGACAAGGTAGAAACAGCATAAGGAGCCAGTCAGTGTTATGTGCTAATAAGAAGTATGCTGATAGAAGGAGAAAGCAGAGTGATAGGTTATTTAGTTTGCTGCATCTACTTTCATTGTACAACCAAAGGGTAGGGGTGGGGAGGAGACTCGTAATGCTACTCAAATGAAAACCAGGTCTCCTGCCTTGCCGTGAACTGTGCTGAATAAATCTCAGAACTGGATGGAAAAAATACAGTACAAATCCTTTGGCAGAGAAAACAGCTCCTATATATGTGTTCCATCTATGTATTTAGTTGTTTATGTGGATTTCAAATTATAACATTTTGATACTTACAGTTGTTCTTTTAAGGGCAGTCCAATAAATAACAGTGATACTGTATGTAGTGCCACAGCTTTAGCAACCAATCACAAAACTTATTTTCACTGAATCTTAATTAATTGATATGTTACTGCATTTCATTGTTTCTCATTGCACTGATTATGGGTCTAATCAAGCAGCAGAGCAGGAAAATAAATCACGAGATAGTGTAGACTGAGTTAACTCTATGGACCCAGTTGAGTTTCTTTTTTTTAAACCTACATTAGTCCATGGCTGTGTTTATTCAAAAAGGGATAAAAGGTGCATGGTGTGGCAGTCCATGTATGTTTGATGAGTTCCAAATGGGCAGGGGTGAAGGTAGTCCTGTAGGCACTAAGGGCAAGCTGCGTAGGAGCGAAGCATAACTCTGCAGAAGGGAAACAAAGAAACACAGTGCCTCTAAGTGTGCACTGTGAAGGTATTTAATAGAAAGATAAAAAGTAATTTACATCTTAGAATTTAAAAACAGGCTCATGGGTAAGAGGGTGAGGCAGCTGTAGACATCTGGCTTCACAGTACACACTTAGAGGCGCTGTGTTTCTTTGGTTCCCATGGCTGTGTTTAAACTCTCTACTTTCATTTGTGCAGAGTCTTTGATGATTGTTGTATTCTATCCTCCATTAAAAAAAATAATTGTTTTCTATAGGATATATCCCCAACTTTCAGTTCCTTCAGTTCTGAAAACTGTTATCTAGATTTTAAAAGACCTGTATAGATCATACAGTAGAGTCTTGATATAGCAAAAAGTGGTAAATAACACAGAAATTATTATTTACTTAAAAAAATGTTATTAGCTATGTATAACTTGTAATATTTAACACATTCTATAGGTAGACAGTACTGCCTGGGGTGGGGTTACTTTTGTTAAGGGAGGTTAACAGGAAAAATAACTGTACTTCATGAGAAAACTTTACCCATAAATGTGGAACTGTAGGCAGAAGCGAAAAATGGCACATACAGTATGTTGCAGTCAATAGCATTAATGCCACAGTCACACTTCATGGTTTTTTGTGTGTCTTTCAAACGACGTGACAAATGCACAAAAGAAGCTCCTGCGTCATGTTTGTGATTTGGGGTGCCATTAACAATTAATGGCACCAAATACACAACGCTCATTTTTCAGATGTGAATGCAGACTTAAGCCCATCCAGCCAAAATCTGACAGTTTTGAGCTGAACCCACACAGCAAATCTATGGTACTGCCCAGGGGTGGACTGGCCATTTGGAAACTCGGGCACTGCCTGATGGCCTGGGGTCAGTAGGGGACCCCATGAGATGCCCCTGGTACCTTTTTCATAGGCTTTTTTGACTTTGGGCAAGGACACAGGGGCCCCATGATCCCCTATTGCCCGGGGGCCCCATGAGTTGTCAGTCCACCCCTGGTAATGCCACATGTACATAGCTGACGTCCTGTTAGGTAATCCTGGTAAAGTTTTAATTACCCTGAAAAAGCTAATAGAGCCGGGAGTATTATAAGCTTTTTAACTAGAATCAATTAATGGAATATTGGTGGATCCAAACCACAGATCAGGTGAACTACCAACAGAGTGAATTTTTAAACCTCGCTGTTTACTAGGGTCTGACAACTTGCTGCAAAAATATTCACAATATGTCAGATCCATCAGCACCATGTCCAAATATAACTCCTAGATTGTAAGCTCCAAGGAGCAGGGCCCTCAAATCCCTCTTGTATTGAACTGTATTGTTGCTGTATTGTCTCCCGTTATATTGTAAAGCACTGAGCAAACTGTTGGCGCTATATAAATCCTGTATAATAATAATAAATATATACAGTACAAACAGAAACAAAGGTGTGAAGGACTTTAAAGGTGCTTATATACCCTCAGGATGAAAACAACTTTGACACACTATTTGTATAAAAGTATACGTTTTTATTACACATAATAAAAATGTTATTATGTGTAATAGAAACTTATAATTTTATACATATAGTGTGTCAAAGTTGTTTTCATCCTGAGGGTATAAAAGCACCTTTAAAGTCCTTCACACCTTTGTTTCTATTTGTAACTTGCTGCAAAAAGCTAAAATTACCATTATGGGAAAAGTAATTAACATATGATTACTATGCAAACTTTAAAAATTAGTAAAGACAATATCGTGTGGCACTTGTAATACTACAACACAACAACTCCCCTAAACAAGAACAAAAATAAAGTCCCGTTAGAGACACCATACATATGGATTGCATGGATATAACAAAAAGAAGAAAAGAAACGTTGTTTGTCCTTTAAAAAAAGCAATAGTTATCACTATATAAACAAGTCCATAACCAAAATATAAAAATGGTCTGGTCCATAGAGGGTGAACAGGTGTGAAAGGCAAAGTGGTTAAGAAATTTAGCATTTTTAATGCTGCTCTTAAAGCATTCAATGATAAATGAAACATTTTAACATTTATTTGTTTATGTACATGTTCTCAGGGGTAGTGCCCAGCCCCTCCCATTTCATTTGTTCTCTTGGGTATTAACCTAGAAATGGCCATTATAGTTTATTAACATTTGGCCAACATTTAATGGAGTTCAGATTTGGCAGCCTAATTTCAGTAAGAGTCAGCAAATCCACCCTGATCCGAATCAAGATACATTTGACTCATTCCTAGTCTGGAGTTTTCACCTTGCCATTACTTTACATGCTTTTGTGGGTCAGTAAAGCAGAAAACATTGAATAAAGCCCCCCACATACTCCTCTCATAACTGGTTTCCTTTATTTTATTTTTTTTGCTTCCACCAGGCACTAATTTATTGTCATAGATAATACTCTGGTTCTCATGAAATATCTAAACTATAAAGAATCTTTTAAAGTCATTAAAATCCTTCCTACCTGCACCTTGTGTTTTTCACCTCCATAAGATGTGCATTAATCATTAAGTATCATGGTGTCATTTGTGTGGCCAGCCTATAGTAGAGTATATCTTCACATTCCTGTGTCAGAAGTTTCAGTTTATTTTTAAGCATGAGGCATGCAGTATGGCACTGCACAGGTTAATTCATGACCTCTGTCTTTAGTTTGAGAACTCAACTTCCTGTGAAGGAACTATATATCCCACAGTCCTTCAGTCTCTCTGTCTAGTGATCTGCAGGTGAGAATTACACAGTAATTAGATCTGATACAGACAGATCAATAAATAGGGAGCTTACTATGCTGAAAGAGTTGTGTTTTAATCACATCAACACTCCCACATTTGTAAATATATAAAGTGTTGACCTCAACCAAACTCTACATAGCCAGGTGTAAAAAAATTAAAAATAACTACATACAATGATATACATAAATATAGTGTTAAAACAGTGTACAAAAATATTTCCAAAGAAATAAAAAAACAACAAAGGTCCCAAAATATAGTGACAAAATGCAGGCTTACCAGACCCCAATGACTCCCTTACTCAGAGTGGTCACCAAAAGCTTAGGCCGATATATTCTAGCTTCTCTCCATTACATCTTTCCATGTATATCACAAGATGCCCAGTAAACACTGATTTCACTGTTCAACAAATTTTTATTTTTTGCCAGTTTTGGAAACAAAAGGATCCATTTCTTAATGAATTTCACATTCTGAGTTCAAATATAACAATGAAATTTGTCAATTGGCTCTAGTTTTTCTGTAAACGGAAAGTTTTCTACTATAGGCGTAATGACTACATAATGCACAATAATTATATAGATAGATGTCTTTCCACAAATATAAAGCAAGTGATATTGACTACATAACAAAGCCTAAATGGCATAATATATTGCATAGGATTACCAAGAAAAATTATAGCCATAAGCTAAGTTGAATCATTTTAATACTTAGGATTCTCACTAGTTTTGTCTTCAGTTTGTGTCGGTTTTGCTTCCCTTGGCTTTTCTCTTGTATTCGAGGAAAGGGCTATCTCTTACAACTGCACGTGACTACACGCTTCAGGTTCTTCCTCACTTGACTCAACCACGAAGGATTCTGGTGCTTTAGGAATTGGTAGCCCCTCTCCATGAGGAACTGGACGTATTGCCGATGGAATATTTGGATAGTGCACAGATAACTTTTTCTTCTTATTTAGCCCTTTTTCAATTGGAGGCACCATACAAAAGTAACAATTACTAACATGATCTGTTGGCTCTCTCCAAATCATTGGCACAGCGAAAGGCATAGATGCCTTTTTTCCATTCAACCATTGCTCCAGTGCCGTCCCACAAGAATTGCAGCATATATGTTGTGCCCAGCTCTTGTCCTGGTCTCCTATCTTGCAGCCAAAATACAAGTTGTAGGCTTTCTTAATCATTCCTGTTACCCTCCTTTTTTGTGAGATAAAAGTTATTTCACCGCAGATATAGCAGAAATTATCTGCTTTATTCACACAAGTTCGAGGCATTACTGAGTAGCCTATATAAGCATAAAACGAAATGTAAAGACGCTGTCGAACTACAATCAGCTACAGATACTGCAGCTTTTATACAGTGAAGTGATGCAATTAAAGGCTAATATTGCATCATCTCAGTATACATGCAATTTTCTATTGGTCACCAGTATCAATTGCGCAATATGCAACTGAAGTTGCATCATAATTTTGAATGGATTACATCATTAGATGGGTGAATATATCATGGAAACTAGAGCCAATCAACCTTTTTTCGGGTCATTTTCGTTTTCAGCACCCCAAAATTATGTAAGATTAGCTAATTTTATGCCCAAAACTTTTTACCTGTTGAACAGTGAATTCCAAACAGCCACATTCAGTATTTTTTGTATACCACAAGCTTGTGTTGCCCACAGCTTAACATCTGCCTGTAGGGAGGAAGCAGGGACAGGAAAAGACCCAATTTAGTACAACTACTTTTCAATGGACTACATTTTACCACTGTCTTTGGTGACGGTGGATAGTATTAGCACTTTTTGAGGAAGAAGTAATTTAATTCCCTCTGCACATATTTGGTTTTTGATTTCTTTGGGACTATTTTTGTACACTACTTGGACACCGTATTCTTATTTCTGTATATCATAGTATATAGTTATTGTACATTTTTTACACCTGACTATGTAGAGTTTGGATGAGCACAACACTTTATATATTTACCTTTGATATTTGGAAGGATATCTTTTGTTCATCAGTGCAGCTTTTTATGTATGTAGCACACTGCATTATTATTAGTTGCAGGATGTTAATTAAACACAAGATGGCAGTGTCTTGTGGTTCAGTTATCCAGACTCTATTGAAGAAAAGCCTTGTTGAACTTGTATGCTGGTAGCAGGACTCAGACAAAGAGTGAACACAGTACATTTCCCAGAAGAGCTGGCAAAGGGGATGGAGTATATATATATTGAGAAACCCGGGAATTTTAGAGGAAGTAGATGGTGAGAGGCGGAGGACAAGTGTGTGTGGAGGAGGCCGTGCAGGGCTCCAGAGATCTGGGCTGGATTGAACCGTTGAGTGGGGGAGGAAAGAAGGACTGCAGATAGCTGGTATTGCTGACAAGCAGGACATTAAATCCTGCAGGCAGTGCATCGCTTTGTCATCAGCATTGTTCCTTAACAGAGGGACAAAAGGACATGGGGACCCCCAACTGAAAGACTACCTCTTACATTGCAAAGGTTACAGACTTGGTGATAGGGTTCCATACCTAAATCACCACAAGGTGCAAGTGATTATGTTAAATTTCAGTTGTTTAATTCAGTACACCCTACACCTTATCTTATCACATTGAGGCCCAGACTGCCAAGACCACTCTGTATTATGGCCTACTACTTAGTGTCTCACCAGCATCCTGAAGCAGTAGGACTCTGCACAATGCACATGACCCCTCCAGACAGGATAACATTAGTATCTCATTTCAAGCCACTTCCAACTCCAAAGGAATCTGCTTCACCAGACTAGCTCACCATCTTTAGGGGTTGTGAGAGTGTGCAATGCCTAAAAATGTGGGAGTGTGCAATACCTAAAACTACATGCGCTACTCTCTTGAGGGCCGCTGAGTATTTTTGGGTTCCCTGTCTGTTTTGGAAGCCTGTTTTGGAAGTACAACCCCCTGCTGACACCACCCTGAACCTTTGACCAGGAGGACTCTCTGGCTTTAAAACTTAAAATAAACGCACAGTTTAAGGTGAGCAAATGTTCTGGTTATATTGAGATCAGAATATAAAGAGTGCAAGCACAACAAGAATGACAGAAAGACATTTGATGTGTACAATGCCTTAAATCAAATTCATTTGGTTTGTTACATGCTTTGAAATAACCCCAGAACCCCAGTGCTATTTGTGTGTTATTAGTCAGTAGAGGTATTAGTCATGAAACAGATAGCATCATCATGCCTATATGTAAACCTAATCATTAAAATCTCATGCAAATTTAACATGTTAAAATTATACTAAAGGCTCAAATGTTTTCCTTAAAATAAAAAAGGGGTTTATACTTACTGGCTCTGTGCAAAGGAGTTGCAAAGAGAGGTATTCCTCTTCTGGAGTCCCCCACCAGTGCTGTCTGCTCCTCCTCTCCTGCTTGAGCCCTCATAGCAAGCCTTGTGCTATGGGAGCAGCACTGCTTGGCTATGCCCCCTGCTCCCTGCTCACTGGATTTGACTGACAGCAACAGGAGAAAATAGTTCCTACTTCTCTCAGTCTGTCCTGTGAGAGCAGGAAAATAAACCAGCGCTGCTGTAGACAGGCACATCTCTGGATCAAGGCAGGACTCGGGTAAGCATTTGGGGTTGCAGGTAAAAAAATGCATTAAGGTAAAAGGAACCTTTCGACTTAACAACCACTTTAATGTAATTTTAAAACTCGTTTTCAATATATTTACAATTGCAGATTTCATTAAAATAATCCTGCCATAAAGGTCCTTGTCCAGGCAATTCCTCTTATAGGGTGACAACCCACAGTGCATGTCTCTGTACATGCATTGATACACTATCACATGGGCTCCTGATGGAGACTAGAAATGGCTGTTTGAGCACACACTAAGCAGACATGGTCCACTATTGTCACAATCAGAAAACCTACCCCAAGTACGACCATAAAGTTAATATTGGAGTGTAGTAGACAAAAGTGGCTGAAAATCAGCAGCTCTAAGATGCCACAAAGGATTAATAAAAATTAAAACAAATACTGTAATTCCAAAAAATTGCATTTATTTATGACAAACATTGCTTTAGCAAACTGAAATTCGTTAATTACAATTTATATCCTTTAACTCTTGCATCAAATTAGCTAATCTTTACTTTGTAGCAAGATGCCCCAGAATACATCATTTCATGTTATAAAAGGTTTTGGAATAGTTCATTTTTATATGCAACATTTATCTAGGGTGAGGTTTTAGCTTACAGCTGGACTTCTATAAATGCATAGTTTGTCAACATGTTAAAAATAAAAATGTGCTATTTTAACTCCACAGCGGTTTCCAAGAAGCACCCATGGAGATCTCGGCAATATGACAGATTGCCTCTTCATATTAATATTTGTCAGCAGATGTGTTAAGAAGTGATTTCACATTAAAATATGGTGTTAAGCATGCAGAGAGATCACTGGAGAGATCACTAATTATACTTGCAAGTAGAACAAGATTCAACTTCATTAGAGCAAGGTTTGATAGAGAAGAATAAAGTGTTGACCTATGGTAAATATTACAGTATTTCTTTATAAAGCAGGTTTATTAACTCTCCTGTGATAAGAGGTGTTTTTTGTTCACTGACAGAAGGAATTCTGGTTAGAATGCTGTAGTTTTAATATTTACTGTTATTTATAGATTGTTTCAAAGTACTTTGGCACTTTGGTGTTGTATCTTTCTGTTACAATTTTTCATTCACAAATAAGACTTGCAATATCTTGGGAACACTGGGGTTGATTTACTAAAACCGGATAGTGCAAAATCTGGTGCAGCTGTGCATGGTAGCCAATCAGCTTCTAACTTGTTGAATAAGCTTTGAAAGGAAAACTGGAAGCTGATTGGTTTCTATGCAGAGCTGCACCAGATTTTGCATTCTACAGTTGTAATAAACCAACCCCACGGAGGGTCAATTAGATAAATTGAAAAGTTAGAAAAAGGATAGAAAATCAGCATGAAAATGGTTTGTTCTGTATACCTTCTTCTTCTTCACAAAAGAATATTCAAGAAGACATAAGAGAATCTGCTACAGCCTTAGGGGCATGGGTCACAGGTGACAATGGTGGGTAAACAGAGTAGGGTGATAGGTAGAGGGGACTAAGAAGCAAGGGTATATGGAAAAGTAGAGGGAAAAGAAGAGAGCAAGGTAGTACAAAGGTAACAGTAGAGAAAGGAATGGAAGGAGGGGGGGGAGGAAGGAAGAGAAGGATGTGGCCAGGCTTTCTCACAGAGCTTCAGGGATAACTATCCACAAAAACCAAAGCTGGGTCATCTGAAGGAGTGATTCATGGATTCTTTGGTCTGTCTGGTTTGTGCCTTACATCCCATTTCCTTCATTTGCCTCACAGTCTTACAGTATCAATACTTAATTAGCCCACCATTAGGTCCTAGTTAAGGAATTTCCTGATACAGGGTGACAACATCTGTCTCTGTCTGCCATTTGTTCTCCTGCATTGACATCCTGTCACACAGGTTTTCAATGCACTTTACTAATCACAGCTTCAGCACATACACTGCAAACAAAAATTAAAGGAACACTTTAATCAGAGTATAGCATCAAGTCAATTAAACTCCTGGGATATTGATCTGGTCAGTTAAGTAGCAGAGGAGGTTGTTAATCAGTTTCAGCTGCTTTGGTGTTAATGAAATTAACAACAGGTGCACTAGATGGGCAACAATGAGACAACCCCCAAAACAGGTATGGTCTTACAGGTGGAGGTCACTGACATTTTTTTCCCTACTCATCTTTTCTGACTGTTTTTCACTAGTTTTGCAATTGGCTAGGGTCAGTGTCACTACTAGTAGCATGCGATGACACCTGGACCTTACAGATGTTGCACAACCAACCCGACTCCTCCAGGATGGCACATCAATACCTGCCATTGCCAGAAGGTTTGCTATGTCTCCCAGCACAGACTCAAGAGCATGGAGGAGATTCTAGGAGACAGGCAGTTACTCTAGGAGAGCTGTACAGGTCTTTAGAAGGTCCTTAACCCATCAGCAGGACTGGTATCTGCTCCTTTATTCATGGAGGAACAGGATGAGCACTGCCAGAGCCCTACAAAATGACCTCCTGCAGGCCACTGGTGTGAATGTCTCTGATCAAACAATCAAAACAGACTTCATGAGGGTGGCCTGAGGGCCTGAAATCCTCTAGTGAGCCCTGTTCTCACTGCCTGGTGCCATAGAGCTCAATTGGCAAGGGTGAAAGAGTCTGGACTAGCCATGGAGAACGTTATGCTGCCTGTAACATCGTTCAGCATTACTGTTTTAGTGGTAGGTCAGTGATGGTCTGGGGAGGCATATCCACGCACATTAGTTATCATAATGAAATCCTTGGACCCATTGTCAGACCCTACACTGGTGCAGTGGTTCCTGGGTTCCTCCTGGTGCACGACAATGCCCACCCTCATGTGGCAAGAGAATGCAGGTAGTTCCTGGAGGATGAAGGAATTGATATCATTGAATGGTCCTCATGCTCGCCTGATCTAAATCCAATAGAACACCTCAGGGATATCATGTTTCGGTCCATGCGATTTTGCCAGGTTGCACCTCAGACTGTCCAGGAGCTCAGTGATGCTCTGGTCCTGATCTGGGAGGAAATATCCAGCATGATATATTTCCCCATTGAGATCTGATGTGTTTTCATAGTGTTCCTTTATTTTTTTGAGCAGTGTATTACATAGGCAAGGTCACCACTGTCACTCTCAGGAACTGAAAAATTCCATGCAGCCATTCCATCCATATAGACAGGAAGTGGCGGCCAAGAACCTATCAGAGATCAGCAGCACTGAAATACAATCCAAAAGATTTTTATTTAAAAATGGTAGCCATTAATGACACACAATGCTTAAAGTGATACTAAACACATACTGTTTAATTTACATTATCCTTTCTCTTTCTGTATGCGGATTATAGCACTGTAATGATTTTATTAAAAAAAGAAAATCTAACTATTTTTTTTCTAATTGATATACAGCTGTCAGCTATCATAAACAGGAGTAGTTTGTAGTCCTCTGCTACTGGTCACATGTTAAAATAAACAGCCTTGGGATACAAAGTAAAAATAAATAATTAATATTTAATATTAATAAACTGTTTTAAATCATCATACAAATAAATATTTGAAATCAAATCTTTATGATGTACCTATTGTTTGTATGTGTTTAGACTAACAGGCAAGTGAAGCCTCCATCAATCAAGATGTAATATGCTCCTGATGATGTCATCTTTGATGAAACTAGCAGGGTAGAGATGGAACACACGCCATTACGCATACGCAATCCCGCTGCAGCCATCTTGGATTTTGGAATACGAGTTGTTTATATGATATGAAGTTCCTGATTGTCATCTTTTCATTGTAAGCGCATTTACCACATTAAATTGGTATTTTAATCTGGATTACACTATGGAGAGCCTGTCTTTTTATTTTTCATGATATTATGTCCAACTGAGTATATATGAACAGTGATCTGATATAACGCAGCAGTACCATCATTTGGCATGTGGTTTTGAGGAAAGCTGGATATCTTGGATTGACATACAAGTGCTGCTTGACCACTCTTAATTGGGGGTCCTATGATTCTGGTAAGCCTCCCTCTGTTGTACACAAGGTGCTGTGTGGTTCATCATTAAGATGTTTCGGTGGCATTTCCCTCAGAATCGAAAAATCACTGAATTCACAGTTTTTGACTTTCATTTGGATTTCTTTATTTTTTACATTTTTGGTGACAAATAAGAGTTGTATGTATTTGCATTGCAATATTGTATTGCACATACATTTTAATTTAATTTAGCACTGCACTATTGTTTTTGTGATGTTTATTATGCTATGTATTATGGTATCATGCTAGTTGCTATGTTTTTTAACATCCAAAGGAGTTCTAGTGCGTTTTTTTTTCCTTCTCATCAAGAGTATAGAATACAGTGGAATGAGCTGTGCAGGTGGTCAGCACTTTTCATTGGCTGTAGTGCCACAAACATTCAGACTAAGATTTTTTTGACTAAATGATTTGTTCTGACAAACCTGCATGTTGTACCTCTGCCATATTTGGACAGAGTGACTTTGTTTTGTATCATGTCTATTATATAGCAAATGGGCAGTGTATTAGCACTGCCTAGGGTACAATTGTTATTGTATTTATTATAGTAATCTGATTATAAAGTAACCTTATAAACGTTAGCCTATTCTGCCCTCTGTCTCCCTCTTCTGCTATCCAGTAATTTCAAAATGTGCTATTTCAGGCCATACAAAACACGCTCTTCTGCAGTACTGAATAATGTATGTGGTGAGATAGTTTGAGATGAATCTGAATTCCTTATGGGACAACACTGGTTGAATCTGTTTATACTTGTACATAACCCAATATAATTTACATTCATCCATGGATTATGAGATGCTTGAGATAAGGAACATTTTAAAGGTCACACCAAAAGTTTCCTTCCATTTTATATAAAGTGCCCACAAAGGAGCAATTTCTCCATCTGGTGTCAGGTGATTTGTATGCACTTTATCATTTTCCAACAATTTGTGTAAGCACATGAATGTACTTTGTACTTTTGGGTTACTATTGGTATAAGATATAGGATTTCAGTGGGAAGGAAAGTGTGGGCTACAAAGGGATTCTAATTTTCACAGATTCTAAGATTCAGACTACCAGATGTTCTGGTCTATTAATTCTCTGCATTCCTAAACTTTGTATCAATTTAGTTTTACACAAATATAAGGATATTTATTTTCAGCCATGTAATTATCATTTTCAAATTTTCAAATCTCATTGGACTCAAAAAAATATGATCCTTATCTTGATGTTTTAGCTTTATGAATTGAACCTTTTGTCTGATTGTTTGAATATCAATGCCAATAAAAAAGAAAACAACAAAGAAATAAAATGAGTGGAGGCAAGGAAGGGTAATTTTGGGAGTTAATCCAGCTATACATGGATTGAAATTCAGGCAGTGCAGCAGGAACAAGCCAAATGGTGATCCATGTATGGGCAGGCTGGTTGTACACTTCTATCATTCTATTGATTGACTTGTGTACAACAAGCCTATTGGGTTTTTCCCAAATTATAAGTGCTGCCAGTTATAGCCGGCTACACTGATCATTGTACTCTGATGGCGTGGAAGGCTCCCCACATTCAGAATACAATAACTCAGCAAGAGTAATTACCTTGAATGTGTGGTGGGGGAAATTGGCTTTTTTTTTTATTTTAATTTCAACTCAGCAGGTTGAACGAAATTAATCATGTATGGTCAACTTTACAGTTAAAATGCTTGCAAGACACATCTGGGAAAACAAACAGTAGCAACAACCTCATTAACCTTTCAGTTTATTCAATCTTTAACCTATTCAAGCATTCTAAGACCCAGGAAAATTTAAATTACCAGTAAATGTTAAACCTTTCTAAAACGTACCCTTCAGCCATTGCTTCTATCTTGTTTGCTTCAATGCACATTCTAGACTCAGACCCCGTGTAATCTAAGATCTAATATTCCTAGTTTGGATTTAGGGTAAACCATGTCATTCTTTTTGCTATCCATTCTAACTGTACCTGTACATAGAGGCTATTGAAAGCTCCTAATTACTCCTTTGTCACAGCTCTTTTGCAAGTTCTAGACAGAATCTGTTAAACACTATGTAAAAGTGCACTTTTCCTACTTTAGCTTTCTCTTCTTTATTTCTTCCTCTCAACATTGGATGGGATTATTATTATTAATATTATTATTATTATTATTATCATCATCATTTTATTGTTGCTGTTAGCTGAGCTAAGCAAATAAAAAATAAAGTAATAGTTTCAGTCAGTTGGAATGGAGAGATGATGTAGTTGTATTTAGAACTAACTTTACTTTAAAAAATCTGATTTCCAGTGAATTTATTCCAGTTGCTATCTAAGGATGACTGTAATATAATAGTACTATTTTTTATAGCAAGATGATTGGTACTGGTTACTTTGATACTTCTAATGCTGTTTGTACTACATACTTGAGTTTAGTTACGAATAGTGTGAAGAAGGACTAGAAGTTTTTTCAGATTGTTACCACTCTCTCCACATCCATGGGGAAAATGTACCTTCACCTTTTATCCCTTTAATACCAAGAAAAAACAAATACATGTCCTCAAGATAAGTGAAATAACATAAATAATCAATAAATCACCAATAATCTCACAGAGTTGCAACTTTCTCTTCAAAAAGTGTATTTGTTCTTGTCTCAGTTTCCATTGAAGAGATTTCCAATCACTTCTTGCCCTCTGACCCTTTTGTCCTAAAGGAGATCAGACAGCAACAAAAGTTTGAGAAATGTTTAAACCATTCCAACTCTACGAAAAATAAAACTTTTAGTGAACACATAAACTCAACTGACAAATTCTATAGTTTAAGACTCATCAGTCTTCTTACTACAAAAGTGATGTTCTATGGAGGTCCTCATTTTGGACAGAGAGGACAACTGAGGTGTGAAAGAGGTCATCAGCATGAAATAAGAACAACCATCCATGAACAGGGATGAGGACCTTCAAAACCATCAGTCTTCTACATACAATGCTGTTTTACCATCTCTCTCCTAGGTATTTTAGCAACAACTCACACCTTTAGTCATGTCAATTAACACCTACTGTATGTAAACTTGATGACACCAAGAATAGGATTATGTAACTAGAACAGTGTGGTTCTGCAACTTTCACACCTTCTGTCCAGTTTTATATTGAATGTACCCATGTGGCTGACAGAGACCAGTGTACAAAACAACTTGAAAAACTTATTGTGAACAAATCACCAGGACTGGATGGCTTACACCCAAGAGTCTTCAAAGAACACAGCCATGTTAAAGCCAGACCATTATTGTTATTTCTAATTTTTAAGGACAGCTTACTAACTGAAATGGTACCAGCTGATTGGTAAAAAGCAAATGCTGTGCCAATATTAAAAAATGGCATAAATGTATATCTGGAAAGTACAGACCAGTAAGCCTAACGTCAATAATATATAAACTATTGGAATAAATATTAAGGGACCATATACAAGAATTGGATTAAAACAGTGTTATTAGTAGTAACCAACATGGATTAGTGAAGAACCATTCATGCCAGACCAACTTTTTATCATTCTATGAGGAGGTGAGCTGTAATTTAAGGAATGCCTGCGGACATCTAGATCTAGAGTATCAAGATTTGTATTGGATATAGCACCCCATAAACTATTAATTTGCAAATTAACATCTTTTGGGATTGATGACGTCTTATGTACCTGGATATAAAACTGGTTGCAGGAGTGCATCCAGAGGGGAGTTTAATGTAGTAAAAATGTAGTAATACACTTGGGAGCTAAAAACATGCATGTAAGTTATAGTTCGTGAAAGGGGGTGAACCTCTGGGAGAATGGAAAAGGATCTGGTGGTCCTAGCAGATTACGGACTCAGCAATAGTATGCAATGCCATGCTGCAGCAAGCAAGGGCAGCAGACTGTTAGCATGTATTAAAAATTATATTACTCAAGAGATAAAACAATCATTGTACTACTTTACAAAACTCCATTTCAACCACATCTTGAGTATGCTGTACAATTCTGGTCGCCAATTCTCAGGAAGGATCTGCTTGAACTTGACAGAGTCCAGAGAAGGACAACAAAGCTAAAAAGGGGGCTTGAGGACTTCAGTTATGAGGATAGACTACAATCATTAAACATTTTCTCATTGGAGAAGCGACACACAAAAGAGAATATGATAGTGATGTACAAATCTTTGGTGACTTAAGCATTGGAAGGAAACTTTTTAAGTTTAGGTTAAAGCTCCTTCCTCGTTTATGTTAAAGCTTTCATCTAAGGTTATTTTTTAATTGTGTAAGAGTACCCCCTGGTATGTAATCAGTCTCTCAATGTGTTTGCACAATTGTTTCAATCATTTTAAACAATTATGTGACAACCTAGGGTACTGACTGTACAGAATGCTATTGATTAGTTGTTTCGGATGGAAGCTATCTTCCTGTAATAGGGTGTTCCCTGTGGTAGACTTGTGGTAAAGTCTGGTATCAACCTTCCGATTATCCTGAATCAAAATTTGGATGTCTAAAAAAAAAAAAAAATTGGAGATTATTTGCAGTTAATTATCCACCATGTGTGTCACACCTTTCTACTTTGTTAAAGATCTGGCATGGATACCCTATCTAATTTTTAGGCAGAATAACAGCAGTGAAGATGAATGTTTTGCCAAAACTGTTATATTTGTTTCGAGCACTCTCAATCTCGGCCTCGAAAACATTTCCAGATCGTTTTCAACATGTGATTAATAATTTTATTTGGCATAACAAACGTCCTCGTTTTACTTCATTAATCCTATACCAATCGCAATGGGTGGGAGACCTCGGTTTTTCCCATTTCTGGCTCTATTACCTGTCGGCCCACTTTGCACAACTATTGCAATGGGCGACTATTAACTCCCAAGTCCCTTGGATCAGATTTGAATCTCAATCTATACGTCCGTTCTATTTACCGGGTATATTATGGACAAAAATTCCCCCTCGCATGTTGTTGACCCATAATTCCATTGTTGCCCACTCATATAATGGAGAGAATTCATTATATGTTACTGGATAGGATGCAGTTATTCAACAGAAAGTTGGAAGTTTGGAAAACCCATAGACATTTACCATCTGAATAATGAATACTCATGATTCAATTGATAGTGTTTTTCTGTTTGTAGCATTATTGATCTGACTACCCTCTTATCTTTCTTACTCATACACTTCATTTTTATGCCTTACATGATTGTACCCTTTTGGAATGTATATTACAGATGTGCCTTGTTTCTGTTTTATATTCTACTTGATGCTGTTCCTGTCCAAAACAGCAGGACATCATTGATGTACAGGTGCCGCATTAGGGTGTACTGTATGTCCAAAACCTAGCATATCTATCCTCAGTAAACACTGTCTGATCCCACCCCCCCAGGTACAGGTTTGCATACGATGGGGCACAACATGTGCCCAATGCCACAACCTGCACCTGGAGGTAGTGGGAGTTATCAAAAGTGAACACATTCCTTGTAATGTTCAAGAAGTCCCAGAATAAATTAACTATAAGTCCATGAGCTCTGTTCTCTCACTCTTAAAAAACTTTGTATGACTTCAAGGCAAGAAGAATGGGGGATGCTACTATATAGGGCTTTGATGTCTATTGCCACTAATATGGTACCATGAGGCACCAAAATTCCATGAAGATGTCTCAACCAATCAAGAATGTCCTGAATGTAAAAAGGCAATGATGTAATATGGGGGTGTAAATAGGCATCAACCAGTTAACTTGCCAACTCCATCTCGGAGCCAATATTGGATGGTATACAATGGGCCTACCTGGCGGATGCTTTAAATCTTTAGGCATCTTAGGCATTGCGTAGAACGTAGGTGCTCAGGGAATTTCACACATATTGCTTCCTATGTATCCTTTAAGATGTCCTGCAGGCAGGCTTGTATCAATAGTTCAGAAAACTCCTTATGAAATCACTCAACTATGTGTTCAGATACAGGCCATTGCCATTCCTGATTTTCTAAAATTTTAAGGCACATCTTCTTGTACTGTGCTTTATCCATGAGAGCAATGTTACCACCCTAATCAGAGGGTTTTATCACTATCTTCCCATTTTTAATTGATTCTCTGAGAGCTTGGGCCTGTACTGTAGAGAGATTACATTATGTGAATCCCTATTTGGTCAGATATTCAATTTCTTTACATACCCGCATAACAAATGTCCAGATGTTAGGGTTCATCTATAATGGAGGAAATTTTTCACACTTTTTTTGAGAGAAGGGGTAGTCTTGCTTTTAGAACGAGAAGATTCTACATCAGATGGGATCGTGTGACTCTCATTCTCTTCTTACAGTTACATTAAATCTTTTAATGCATGGACATAACTTATAGTAAAGTTCTTCCATTGTTCCATTATTACCTTAGCATTCTGTTTTCTCTTTCAATCTTTATTGAAGAGAAATTTATAGGTGACCTTTCGTGCAAAGAGATTTAAGTTCTTTATGATCTCAAAGTGATCTATTTCCTGAATAGGGCAAACCATTAGTCCCAAACTTAAAACTTCATTCTCTGCTGCAGGTAAAGCATGTGATGACAAATTTATAATGTTGAGACCTGTGTTGGCTGTGTCAGTTTGACTACATATCGATCAATGTTAAAAAAAATATTGGGATAAGGGCCATTGTGTGCTTCAGGCATATTTAGCACATGAGAATATTTAGGTGTATTCTGATATTCTGTATTCTGTATCTGAATTATGAGTGAAACTCTTAAAGTTCCCTGTTTGTGATTGATCACTCCTAGGTTATTGAGATAGACTATATTTAAAAGTACCAATACCAACCTCTAAATATCCACCTTGTGTGTGTGACATTTATTCAGTCTTGTGCATGGTGTTGATCAGTTATTTCTTACCATCACCACTATGTGGTTGAGCCCCATCACCTGTCTTGGGCATCTTTCTAGCGGGGCTATTTCTCCAATGTGATTTTGTAGAAACTTGTGACATACAAGAGAAAACAGATCAAGCACCATGATCTGCTGTGTCCAGTGGACACAAGGGTCATAGGATTGGGCCGCTATGCACCCCAGGGGACTCGCCAGTGTACAAGTGCATCGTGACATATTAGTACATTGCAGTGCCCAGGGATGCCACCCACCAGCAGTAAATGTACTGTTGATGGGTGGCAAGTGGTTATTCTTTTTTACTTATATTTGTAAATAAAGTGGACAGGGATTGTTTTCTCTTATACTAGACCTTTAACCTAGATAATGAGGGACCTCATGCAAAAAAAGCCATGGGGTTTCCCCTAAAAATACATACTAGACCCCTAATCTTTATGGGGGCCTGGTATGGATATCAAGGAAAACCCCACAAAAAATGGCATAAGGCCCTCCGAATTGTTCAGGCATTCATTTGGGTGTGTACCTGAACAAGCAAAGGTCGGGAGCTCATGCCTATTTTTTACATGTGCCTGTGCCCACGTTTGAACTCTTGCTTGCTCACCCTGCTCTTGTTCGAGTTTATATTTGGATTTCTGATTTATTCAACATCTGCAATGTGCCCCATTGTTCTCTGTTCTTTTCTCTCCTGCTTTTGCTTTCCAATCTCTGTTCTGCTGTCTCTATTTTTATATTGCTTTTGTTCCCCTACTTCCTGTGTATGCTCTGTCTACTATTGTCACAAAGCTGCAGCATATATGGCCCTTACCAATCAGAATGGTGCTGGACACATGGCTGCATTTAGTTCTACAAGAAAGAACAATAATTGTACAAATAATACTATCACCTAGTGGCAAAACTTCTAATCATAATAAAATATATGAAAATATTTTTGCACCAATGTCTGTTAACAACTCCACTCAACAACTACTCTGTTGGCTGAGACATTGGTTCACCAAGCTCTTCAAGTAGTTGCTGCAACCAAATGACTTCTTGACAAGCATAAGCTGTTGAGATGTATGATATAGAAGATAATGCCACTGAGATTTTCTTTTCTGAACATTTAGCTTTTGATTTTATTCCCATGACATGGGTTTAGTTGGTTAGAGGAACTCACAGATTTTTTTGGCTGAGGTATCAGGTGGATCAGCTTCTTCCCTTTCAGAAGCGAAATCACTGATACAAATTTTTATTATTATTATTATACAGGATTTATATAGCGCCAACAGTTTGCTCAGCGCTTTACAATATAGCGGGAGACAATACAGCAACAATACAGTTCAATACAAGAGGGATTTGAGGGCCCTCCTCCTTGCAGCTTACAATCTAGGAGGGAGGGGCTAGTGGTACAAAAGGTAGTAACTGTGGGGGATGGACTGGTTGGCAGAGTAGAAGATTCCAGTATTAGCTGCAGACAGGATAGGCTTCCCTAAAGAGATAGGTTTTCAGAGATCGCCTAAAAGTGAGCAGAGTAGGCGATAGTCTGATAAATTGGGGTAGATAGTTTCAGAGGATGAGGGAAGCTCTGGAGAAGTCCTGGAGATGAGCATGGGAGGAGGAGACAAGGGAGCTAGAGAGTAGGAGGTCTTCCGAGGAGCGGAGAGTTTGGTTGTTATTTAGAGAAAAGATTGGTGATGTAATTTGGGACAGAATTATAAATGGCTTTATATGTTATTGTTAGTGTTTTGAATTTTATCCGTTAGGCAACTGGAAGCCAGTGGAGGGATTGGCAGAGAGGGGTGGCAGATACAGAACGGTTAGTAAGGTGGATGAGTCTGGCAGCAGCATTCATGATAGACTGAAGAGGGGATAGCCTGTGATGAGGTAGGCCAATGAGGAGGGAGTTACAATAGTCAAGGCGAGATATAACAAGGGAGTGAATAAATTGCTTAGTGGTTTCCGAGGTTAGGAACGGGCGTATCTTGGAGATGTTGCGGAGGTGAAGTCTACAAGATTTGGACAGTGATTGGATTTTGGGGTGAAAGGACACATGGGAGTCTAGGATTACACCTGTCTTATTGATTTTGATGGAGAAGTCAGGGGAGGGGGCACGGGCTGAAGGGAATACTAAGAGCTCAGTTTTGGAAAGATTGAGTTTGAGGAAGTGGAGTGACATCCATGCCAATATGTCGCTTAGTAGGTTAGTAATGCGAGTGGAGACTGAAGGGGTGAGGTTAGGGGTAGAAAGATAGATTTTTGTGTCATCAGCAAAGAGATGGTACTTAAAGCCATGGGAGTTTATCAAGTGACCAAGGGAGGAGGTGTAGATGGAGAAGAGAAGGGGTCCAAGGACAGAACCTTAAGGGACCACTACAAAAAGAGGGAGTGAAGAGGAGGAGTGTAAGAGAATCTCCGTAAGGAGACGCGCGATCAGCATGCACAGAAGAGATTGCGGGGGCGAAGGGTCGGTTGTGCGCAGGCACACAGGAATGCGCGATCGCGCACAGGCACACGCACGTGCACACGCATGGCAGGGATCAACGCAAGACAGGCTATTTAAACAGCACCTCAGGGCTGATTCATTGCTGACTGGTCTTCAGCTTCCCCCTGTGTCCTGCTCATTTCATGTGCGATTCCTTTGGTGCTGACCTGGCTTGTTCCTGACCCAACTCTGAATACTCTCCTACCCTCGGTTTCTGACTTTGGCTCTGATCCTGACTTTGGTTTTTTCTCCTGATCCTGTACTGTGCTGCCCGACTGTTATGACCCTGGCTATCCTACGACTCTGCTCCAGTCCTGTATCCTCGCTACGTACCTGGCGCTGCTGTGCATCTGGCAATCCACTGTACCTGCCATTTCTACAGTACCCTAATCAGACCTCTGGTGTTCTTGTCCCCCTGGTCCCTAGACTCCCTCTGTTTCAACCTCAGTGAGGTCAGGGCTAGTGCCACAAGTGAGGCCGACCTTGTTAATTCAGTCTCCTATCAGGTTCGTGACAAGGAGGCAGCGTTATAGGTAACACTGAAGGAGCGCTGCGATAGGTAGGAGGAGAACCAGGAGAGAGCAGAGTCTCTGAGGCCAAGAGAGTGGAGTTTTTTGAGGAGGAGGGGATGGTCAACCGTATTCAAAGCCGCAGAGAGGTCAAGTAGTAAGAATACGGAGTAGTGGCCATTGGTTTTAGCAGTTAGTAGATCATTAGTGAGTTTTAGTAGGGCAGTTTCAGTGGAGTGGAGTGAGCGAAAGCCAGACTGTAAAGGGTCAAGAACGTTGGTGACAGTGAGGTGGGAGATCAGGCGACTGTAGAGTAAGCATTCTAAGAGTTTAAAGGTAAATGGCAGCAGGAAGATGGGTCTTAAGTTGTTCAGGTTGGTGGGGTCCAGGGAGGGCTTTTTAAGTATGGGAGTGATGTGCGCATGCTTTAGAGGGGAGGGGAAGGCACCAGTAGAGAGGGAAAGATTGAAGATGTGAGTGAGGGAGCATAGGATGGAAGAAGAGGGTGACCATAGTAGTTGTGAGGGGACAGGATCCAGGGGGCAGGTAGTAAGACGGGCTTCTGAGAAAACCTTAGTGACCTCTTCGTTAGTAGCAAGGTCAAAAGAGGAAAGTGTTGAGGGAGGTTTAGTATGCTAAGTGGGATGGATGTCTGTGCAGTGGTGATGCCCCTACGAATTGCGTCAATCTTGTTTTTTAAATTATTTGCAATCTCATGAGCAGTGAGTGCGGTGCTGGGTAGAGGTGGAGAAAGTAGAGTTTTAAAAGTAGAGAGGAGACGACAAGGACTGGATGACAAGGTATTAATAAGAGTGACAAAGTAGGCTTGTTTGGCAGGATGAAGGGAGGAATTGTATGTTAAGAAAGCAGAATGCTTGTTGAGATTTGATTTTATGCCACAATCGCTCCAGCGCACGACTATGTCGTCTAAGATTTCTGGTGTCTTCAGTCTGCCAAGGTTGTAACGGTCGGGGCCTGGTGCTTTGTGTTGTTAGAGGAGCAAGCGAGTCTAATGCGGATGAAAGCGAACTGTTATAGACAGCAGTGGCCAGGTCAGGGCAGGACAGGGGAGAGATTCTGTCATAGAGTTGGTCAGTTGCAGAGCGGAAAGGAGCAGGGTTCAAGTTGTGAAGGTTTCTGCAGGTAATTGCTAATTGGAGGGATAGGTGTTTGAAGACAAGAAGACTGTGAAGGTGATGAGACTGTGATCAGAGAGAGGAAAGGGGGTGTTTGTGAGGTTGTAGGGTGTGCAAGGACGGGAGAAAACAAGGTCTAATGTATTCCCATCAGAGTGAGTGGAGGATTGTATACATTGTGCTAATGCAAAAGATGAGGTTAGGTTGAAGAGTTGGGATGTAGCTGGGTTGTTGACATTAATGGGGATGTTAAAATCTCTGAGAATGATAGTGGGTAGTTCAGAGGAGAGAAAGTAGGGTAGCCAGGCGGAGAAATCATCAAGAAAGTGGGACTCCGGTCTAGGAGGCCGATAGATCACTGCAATCCTGAGAAATGGAAGAAAATAGCCGGATGCAGTGAGTCTCAAAAGAAAAGAAGGATAGAGAGGGAGGGTTAGGGAGGACTTGAAAGGTGCTCAGTGGGGATAGAAGCAAACCAACCCCACCACCTTTCCGACCACTGGGTCTGGGTGAGTGGGTCCAGATGAGGCCTCCATAGGAAAGTGCTACGGGAGAAGCAGAATCTTCTGCTTGGAGCCAGGTTTCTGTAATTGCTAGTAGGTTAAGGGAGCGGGTAACAAAAAGGTCATGGACAGAGGTGAGCTTATTACAGACAGAGCGGGCTGCTTTTTTTTATCACGGGGACCGTTATTAAATTGAGGGGATTGCAGCTATTCCCGGAAGAAAGAGGATGCCTGGTGTGGGGGTGAGATAGTGGAGGACCAGGGTTTGGGTAGATATCCCCAGAGGTTAGGAGAAGAAGGGTGAGGAAAGTAACATGGGAGTGGGATGTACATGAGTGCACATGCCTTCCAGTCCTGGTGTTTGGGTCAGCAGGAGAGTGAAGTATCAGCAGGAGGTGATGAGAGCAGTAGTAGGGAGATGGTAGCAGTGAGGGTGAGCTGTACAAGTTTTGGGGTGGAGCAGAGGGATAAAGAAGTGAGATTTTGGGAACGCAGGACAGTAATATGAAAAGGAGGAGTAGAGGGGACATATTAAAAGGCACACGGAGTTTGACACAGACTTGTAAGAGATGTTTCCCAGGGTGTTTGCTTGCAGTCTGTCCAGAGTGCAGTAGAGTTTCTTGCTGTTGTTGTATCTTCCTGCTGCTTGAGTTATCCTGTTTTAGTTCAACTGCTATGTTTAACTGCTTCTTAGTACTCCATCAACGCAGCACTCACGCAAAAGCAGCACCCCATCAGTGACTGTGCCCCCCCCCCATCAATGATCTCCCCCATGAGCTGTTCTAAATTTATAGGGAGATGGTAAAATGAGCACTCTTCTCCGCCCCAATTAGACACTGATAAGGATCACATGAATAAGGGGGGATGTTTCTCAAACAAACCAGACTACAGTCATAAAAGGAGTGCAACTAGAGGTGAGAGCTAGTCAACATATACACAAATATATATACACTATTTGTTCCGAAACTAACCGGAGTCAGTGCATTGTTCTAGTTAAGAGTGGAGATAGGAGCATTTACCCAGTGAAAGCAGCAGGAGTTAATGCGTTGTTCTTGTTAAGAGAGGAGATAGAAATTTAAATGTTTGTGAAGTTCTGTTCCTTTTCCTGCAGTGCTGGTCAGACTTTTTGCTCAGGATGTTGTTCAGATGATGTTGGCTCACTTTTTTTTTTCATTTTTTATAGGTATTACATTAACTCCTGAAGATTTGCCCCCTTAATGACTAGACCTCTTTTTGCTACTCGGAGCTGCACTAATTCAACTGATAATTGCGCTGTCATGCAATGCTGCACCCAAACTAAATTTACGTAATTTTTTTTCACACAAATAGATCTTTCTTTCGGTGGTATTTGATCACCTGTGCGTTTTTTATTTTTCACGCTATAAACAAAAAAAGACCAAAAATTTTGAAGAAAAACGATATTTTTTACTTTCAGCTATAAAAAATATACAGTATAGTAAACTCAAACTTAGTTATAAATTTAGGCCAAAATGTATTCTGCTACATGTCTTTGGTAAAAAAAAATCCCAATAAGTGTATATTGATTGCTTTGTGTTAAAGGTCATGCAATACGGTACATAAATGAAATGTATATCCTTTTTTCACACAAATGGAGCTTTCTTTTGGTGGTATTTGATCACCTGTGCACTTTTTATTTTTGGCGCTATAAACAAAAAAAATTTTGAAGAAAAAATTTTTTTTTTTAAAAAAAAACAATATTTTCTCATTTCGGTCATAAAAAATATACAAAAAAACTAAAATGTTGTCATAAATTTAGGCCAAAATGTATTCTGCTACATGTTTTTGGTTAAAAAAAATCCCAATAAGTGTATATTTATTGCTTTGTGTGAAAGTTATAGTGTCTACAAACTATGGCATAGATAATGAAATTTACACAGCTTTCACTTTCTGACTGCCCATCACATTTCTTGAGGTGCTAAAATACCAGGATAGTACAAACACCCTCAAATGACCCCTTGTTGGAAATTAGACACCCTAACTATCTACTGAGAGTCCATGTAAGATTTATTTTTTTTCCACAAGTTTCTGGAAAATGACAAAAACATTATTTTTTTTTTTACACAAAGTTTGTCATTTAAATGATTTATTTCTCACACAAGCCATGGGTATATGTGGAATTACACCCCAAAATACATTCTGCTACTTCTACCGAGTATGGGGATACCACATGTGTGAGACTTTTTGGGAGCCTAGCCACATACAGGAGCCTGAAATCCAATGACCACTTTGAAAGCCTGAAGGTGCGTAACTTCCTCATTTCACTTCCTCAATACCTATCACAGTTTCGAAGGCCCTGACACGCCAGGACAAGACTAACCCCCCCCCCCCAAATGACCCCTTTCTGGAAAGTAGACACCCCAAGGAATTTATAAAGAGGCATGTTGAGTACTTTGCAGATCTCATTTTTTCTCACAAGGTTATATAAATGAATGAATGAATGAAATATAAAAAAAGAATAGAAAAAATATGTTTTTGTTTTTTTTCTTCATTTTCCAAAAACTTGTGGCAACAAATGAGATCTGCAAAATACTTACCATGCTTCTTATCAAATTCCTTGGGTTGTCTACTTTACAAAAAGGGGTCATTTGGAGGGGTTAGGTGCTATCCTGGCATTTCAGGGCCTCCGAAACTGTGATAGTTAGTCAGGAAGTGTAATGAGGAAATAAAGTCCTTTAAAAGCCTGCAGGTACTTATTGGATTTTGGGGTCTTGTGCTTGGCTAGACTGCCAAATTGTCTCTCACTTGTGGTACCCCCATACTCAGGAGAAGTAGCAGAATGTATTTTGGGGAGTAATTCCACATATACCCATGACATGTGTGAGCAGTACATCATTTAAGTGATCATTTCCAAAAAGGGGTCGTTTTGGGGTGTGTGGGCGTTTTACACCCAGCATTAGAAGTTTATGCCACACATCACTCACTCTTCTAACCACCTGAAGATCAAGCCTTTTCTTACATTTTTTGTTCACTTGAAAAAAATCAGTATTTTTTGCTAGGAAATTAATTTAAACCCCCAAACATTATATATTTTTTTAAAGCAGACACCCTAGTGAATAAAATAGTGGGAACTATAATTTTTTATGGCACATAGTACTCGCGCAGCAATTTTTCAAATGCAATTTTAAAAAAAAATACACTTTTTTTACTTTTAATGCACAAAAACACAATATATTGGCCAATTATTTGGTAAGATATAAAAGAGGATGGTATGCCAAGTAAATAGATACCAAATATGACATGCTTTAAAACTGTGCATGCCCCGTTCAATGGCGACAAACTGCATACATTTTTTATATCCATAGGCAACACTTTAAAAGCCTTTAAAAGCTATCATTTTAGATTTACAGAGGAGGTCCAGTGTAAGAATTACTGCACTTGATCTGATGTTCTAAGTGATACCTCACATGTATGGTGCAACCGCTGTGTACATACCGGCACAGGGTCAACACTTGTGCACACAGGTGTGCGTGCATGGGAGGGGCGAGTTTTTTTTTAATTTTGATTTCTTAAATTATTTTTACACTGTAGCTTTCTTTTTTTTTTTTTTGATCACTTTTAATGCTATCACAGGGAATGCATATATCTCCTATAACTTCAATGGGCATTGTCATATATTCTTTTTTGAGAAATCTGGGGTCTATCAGGCTCTAGATATCTCCTCTGCCCTTACATTATCTAATCAAACCAAAATCAGTGTGATCAGATGCTTTCCCAATTTACAAATGGCGCTGTTTATATCCTGCAAAACTGAAGTGATGAAATGCTCGTAGCTTCTGAATTCTTAGACTATAGAGATGATTGGCACCACTCTGGTCTCCAATCAACTCTATGGTCAGCTGGCAGAAACACCGGCTGCATTCTCAGGTTCCCCCGATGGCACAGGACTGCCCGAGAAGGCCGTGGAAGGCAGTGGGGGAGGGGGGCATCATATCCCGCTGCTTGTAAAAGCAATCCTGCAGCTAATTAGCTACTAGGATTGCTTTTACATGAAAGCCGATCGGCGGCTGAAGAAAACGATACTAGGATGATGCCTGCAGCTGTTGGCATTATCCTGGTATAACCATTCAACGGCCAGTGTTGTACCAGTACATCGCTGGTCCTTGTTGGGTGTATATGCTATGTTCTTTTTTTTTTTATGCAGCCTGTGGACTGAATGATAAAAATGAGAAGAAATCTCTGCCAGAAAAAGTGTGTGGTATGCCCACCGTTAGAATATACCGCCCTGCATCCACCCACTTCTAATGGTGGGCACACAATAGGTCACACTTTGCCACATGCTCCAGTTCCAAGATTGAACAAATGTCTAAATAATGGCACGCTTGAATAAAAATTGTCCACGTATAAGCGGTACCCCATATGGAAAAAGGATGACACCAAGTCCCAAACTATCCTGTCACTGTTCCCCATGTAGTCTGGGCATCCGGGCGGGCTCCACGTGACTATCTATTCCCTCGTAAATCCAAAACTTATAAGTATAGCCTATTGTCCTCTCACAGGTCTTCTACACCTTGACCCCATACCTGGCACGCTTACTGGGGAGAAATTGTTTGAATGCAAGGCGGCCAGAAAAATTAATCATGAACTCATCAACGTAGATTTTTTGCTGGGAAGTATAGACATCTGCAAATTTTTGGTTAAGGTGATTTGCGAGGGGCTTAATTTTGTGGAGCTGGTCAAATTCAGGGTCACCCCGAGGATGACAGAGTGTATTGTCGTTGAAATGCATAAAACACATTATACTCTCATATCTATGCCTGGCCATGGCAGCAGAGAACACTGGCATATGATGAATCGGGTCTGCGGACCAATGCAACCACAATTAATTTTTAATTTTCTTTTAGTAATGCCCATGTTGAGAGTTAGGCCCAAACAAAATGTAAATTCAGAAACCGTAATGAGTTTCCATGTGACTGATCTGGCAAGGTTTGAATTTGGGTTGGCAGCGATAAATTGTTGTGCATATAAATTGCTTTGATCCACAATCAACGCATACAGATATTCCGTGAAAAACAGCTCCAAAAATCAAGGAGGTATGTGAAAGACCAAGATGTACTAGACCACTGGTACTCACCAGTTCACCAAAAGGTAGAGCGGCCCTAGTACTGGCACTCTGCTGCATATGAGAGTCATCAAAATTTACCGGCAAGTGCTAACAGAGATCAGGCCTGATTCTGTGAACACTGCGGTTTTGTGTGCAATGTATCAAGTGACAGTGACCTACTGACACTGCACTTGCTGGGGGAGAAGGGGGGGTAAGCATGGGGGCTAAACGCAGGTGTTGGCAGGTGCCGAGGCTGATCCCGCTAACGCTGCATTTTTGGGGACGCTATACTAATGTGAATGCTAGTATAGTGCTGATCGGATCAAAGATATTGATCCGTTCAGACACTATACTAGCAATGGAGGTTTATTGTACAGGAGCGTGCTCCTGGCAATCAAGGGGTTAAATGTGATGACTAGTGTACTGACAGACAATAGGATGTTATCTGGGAGGGGCGTGAAAACCACTGGAGTGCAAATCATGTATATATATATATATATATATATATATATATATATATATATATATATATGTGTGTGTGATTTTGCACACCTGTGCCGCCCTGTAGCAGTATTTCTGCTATAGGGCGGTCAGGAAGCGGTTACAGAAGAGGTTTGTGTTACTTTAACTGACAAATGCACAGTCATGCAACACTGCACCCATATTAAATTTACGTTCTTTTTTCCCACTAATTGAGCTTTCTTTTGGTGGTATGTGATTGCCTGTACGTTTTTTACTTTTTGCGCTATTAAAAAAAGGCTGACAATTTTGAGAAAAAAAAATAATATTTTGGACTTTTTGCTATAAAACATGTTCAGTAAAAAAATGCAAAAATCAAATTTTGTCATAAATTTCAGCCAAAATGTATTCTGCGACATGTCTTTGCTAAAAAAAATCCCAATTTGTGTAAATTAATTGGTTTACGTGAAAGTTATACCGTTTACAAATGGCGGGAAAGATACTGGGATTTTTTTTTATTAATACTAATAATGGCGGCGATCAGCGACTTATAGTGGTGATAAGCGATTTATGACAGTGATCAGCGACTTATGGCGGGACTGCGGGACTGTGGCAGACATTTTGACACTGGGGGGGAACTGACTTGGGGTCACTGACATCCCCAGTGACACCAATACAGTGATCAGTGCAAAAAAAAACACTGACACTGTACTAATGGAACTGGGGAGGAAGGGGTTAACTTTTTTTAGGTAATGAAAGGGTTAACTGTGTGAGGGGAGTGTTTTACTAGGGGGCAAGGGTTTGTGTTTCAGAGGAACAGGCTGATCCTGAGAGATAAACTCTGCTCTCAGGATCAGCGTGTTAGGAGCTGACAGGGAGCTGCATTGTAAACAATGCAGCTGTGCTCTGTGTCATTGTTTGCCAGCAATCGCCGGGAACCAGCAGGTAATGACCAGCCGGGACCTGGTGATTGACACCCGCTGCCATAATCGGCGGGACGGGATGGGACCTTGCGCGCGGCCCCTACCTGTTTTGCAAATGAGGATTTAAAATATGATTTTGCCTAGCGGTGCCACCTTGTGGCCATTTTTCTACAGTGACTGGACGGCAAGCAGTTAATAATTATGCTTCAACTGATTGCTACTTTTTTGGTATCTGGATGCAGGATTATGCAACGCTTTTGTGACTCACTTAGGCCAGCAAATAAACCGTCCTTAGCGCAAGGTTCCTGTTTTAGATTAACATGAATGTAGGCTTTGCTTCAAAATATTTGATTGTGATTCATGGTAATCTGTTTCAATTTTACAGTTTATATGGAGTTTTCTTTGTTGATTTTCCAGGTAACAGCTTTGGATATAGCAGGCTGTCATAAGTTGATGATATCTGAAATAAAGCATTCTGCTGCTATGTTCACATACAGCACAGTTCATTCTCTCTGCAGCACCATTTTGTTCTATATTGTATGGGACACAAGTCTGGGAAATAATCCTAGGCTTCTTCCAAACGTTTTTTATCACTTGTGTACTCTGCACCATTATCTGTGCAAATCATTTTAGACAATTTGCCACATTTGTTGTTTACAAATCTAGCAAAGATATTGTTCATGTTTATCTGGAACCTTATCTTTGCCATTACATATCCTTGCTTGGTGAGCTTCTTTACTGACAATTTTCTCTCAAAAGCCTCTCTCAAGAGTAGGAACATTTAATGTACATTTAACATTTAATGTATATTTGACAGGTATCTTTCTTGTGACTTTTTGTGATAAAGATCATATTCCCTTATTATTATTAGCTGTTGTAATTGTTTCTTTTTTGTTTTAATTTTGTTTTAAAAGTGAGTGTAAAAATGTTTATAATTGATCATGTCACTGTTCTTTGACACTTTTGTCATTTAACTTGCCTCTTTGTCTGATTCGTTATAGCAAATTATAGTTTGCTTTTAAGTGACCTGTCTTTTTACACACAAAACACACATGTTTATACACTGAATATTACTATTATAGATCTTAGTGCATATTCTGTTGTATATGCATTTTCATTGTTTGCACTTTCTGTTTTTCATTTCTATTCATCCACAAGCTTGTATTTAACATAGTCTAGGGTAAGCTCATGATCTGTGTAGGCATCAGGTTCTGTAACAAATGTTTCTGTACCGAACTGCCTGGGAGTCTTAATTCTTATTCTATAGATTGCAGATATTCTGCTATTTCTAAGGTACGTGTTATATAGCCCTGCATGTACTGGTCTTTCATTATCTTAGTCTGGCACAACTTTCTACTAAGTGCAGTTTATTGCTGTGATTAGCTCTCATGTGTACTTTCTGTAGCTTTTCCACCATTGCTTTTGCAGTTTCATAGTTTTTTTTTATGTGCAACATTTGATAATTATCTATGCTCAGGGGTATAGTACTTTGATATTTTTGATCTTTCTCTGTCTAATCATCTGTCGGTGGGTTTGATGTGGGTTCTTTTACTCACATCCTTGTACCCTCTCTTGTCAGCAACATCTTCATTTTACATTTTCAGGACTGATAGTTACGGTTTGTCAAATTAGTGACTGAATACTTTGATGAAACACAGTACACTTAATATATGCTTTCTGACCTTTTTCTTTCTTGTAGGCTATTTAAGTCTAACTCTGAGCTGTATGTCTTTCTGCAGCAGTATTTAGTATTAAGGTTGTAGCCTTTGGCAGTAAAAAAAATACATGATAACATAATAACAATTGGGAATGACGATGCATTATATACAAAGTGCTACCATCTAGTGGCAGAGCTTCTACAATTTAATCTTTGAACAACTTAAAAAATTTGTGGGTATACCCATCAGGTCCCGATGCTTTAGATAAGGCCAATCTCAAGATGGTGGTCATGATATCCTCTCTGGTAATGGGATCATTGAGATTGTCTAGTTGGGACAGGGTAACCTGCAGTAATTTAATCTTGGTAAGAAAGTTGTCTCCTCTGGGAAGTGAGGTGCTATCTTTGGAATATAGTTGCTTGTAATAATTTTCCAGTACAAGACTAATATCCTTGGGGGTTGAAACCATATGATTTTGGGTGGTGGCAAGTTTGTAAAAAAGGTAAGAGAATGAGGTCAACTGGCTAGCATGTTCAGCAGGCTTGCAGATATTGGGACACTACCTTTTTCTTGTATGCAGATGTGAAATATATGATTCTGTCCTAGAGAAAGGCTTTGCCTGTTTTCCAAAAAAAGGTTGGGTGTGAAGTATGCAGGGCATTTGTAGTAATGAATTTGGCCCTTGCTTCCCTAAACATGAGTGCAAATTCACTATTGATGGTAAGATAATGAGGAAGATGCCAATGAACAGCACCTGTCCTTGTGAAAGTGTCTTTAATGGTGAGGGATATGGGAACGTGGTCAGAGATGACTAGGTTTTGGACTTTAGACATGGCAGAGCTTCTCATCACAGTATAATTCATGAGAATTGTTGGATCCATGTTTGCATAAGCAGCACGCTGACAACTATGCTTAGCATTCCTCAAATATTTCTTGTCCCTATAGTCTACAGCATTACTTGTTCATACCCTTGACCAGAACCTGTTCCATGCTCCAGTGTCTTTCCTCTATTTGTGTTTGTGTTCTCCTATGTCTGTTATAATGTTTTGCTTGCTCGAGTATAGGATAAAGTTTGGCAAAAAGCAAGTCATTAGTTTTACAGTGTTACTAAACCCACAACAGTAAAATCTGTCTGTTTATGCAATAAAGCATGCTTTTTATACTCACTGTGGAACCTAAGGGGTTAATCCTCTGCATTGTTTAAAAAGGCTGTTTGATCCTTCCATCTATGCCCCTCCTCTTGTTCAAATGACCACCTGATACAAACTGAATCCGTAGCCCCATGCACATGCTCAGTTTGTTGTGTATTGCTAGAGAGGTTTTTTTTTCTTGGGAGAGTGCATGTGATCAGCACAGCTCAGGGCCAATCATCACTGTCCAGACAGAGGTCAGGGGATTTCCATCCTCCTAGAGAAAACTCCTCCTACAAGCTTTAACCAGTGTTCTGCTGAAGTCACAAGACTGCCCAAAATGCTGATGAGAAAAGGTATTTAGCAGTTTAGATTTACTAAAATAATTGCATTTTCATGCTGTGTGTACTGTGGGAGACCAGATATAGTGAATGCAGGGTCTTGGGTTTAGTATCACTTTAACTTAAAAAACGCTCTAGTTGTACTGGTCAGAACTTTCATTAGATCCTAATTGCAAGAGCTAACTTATTTCCTTCTGTGTATTTGTGCTGACTTTTTTCTGTCTGATCATCTAGTTTACATGGTCCAGCGTGTCATACAGCCTGGCTGCTGTAGGGAACCCATGTTTGGTTTGCTGCCTGGTTAAGTGGTCCTTCATTGTAGAAGAAAAAAAATTAAAAGTCAGCAGCTTCAAATCCTGTAGTTACTGACTTAAAAAAAAAGGACACTCACCTTTCAAAGGATACAGCACTGTCCTCACCCAGGCCAGTTCTTTACTAGGCTGCTGGTCCCTAGCGTCAGAATCTCTAGTGTGGAAAGCTGGCTGTGACAGCTTGTGTCTTCACAGCTTGCTTCCCACTGTGCATGAGCAAGCCATGCTGCACTTTTTGAATGGTCCCTCAGCCTTCAAGGACCTGTGACTTGTCCCCTAAGGCTGTGTGCAAAAAGATGGGGTCGAGCTTCAGCTTGGATCACTTAGGGCAGTGGTGGGCAACCTTTTTTTTCAACTGAGCCAAATTTCGCCAAAACCACGATTGAAATTTATTTTGAGAGCCACATTTTTAAAACTGAAAATACATCCCCCATATAGTAATTAATCCCCCATATAGTAATTAATCCCCCATATAGTAATTCATCCCCCATATAGTAATTCATCCCCCATAATTCATCCCCCATATAGTAATTCATCCCCCATAGTAATTCATCCCCCATATAGTAATTCATCCCCCATAGTAATTCATCCCCTATATAGTAATTCATCCCCCATAGTAATTCATCCCCCATAGTAATTCATCCCCCATATAGTAATTCGTCCCCCATAGTAATTCATCCCCCATATAGTAATTCATCCCCCATATAGTAATTCATCCCCCATAGTAATTCATCCCCCATATAGTAATTCATCCCCCATAGTAATTCATCCCCCATATAGTAATTCATCCTCCATATAGTAATTCATCCCCCATAGTAATTAATCCCCCATATAGTAATTCATCCCCCATAGTAATTCATCCCCCATATAGTAATTCATCCCCCATATAGTAATTCATCCCCCATAGTAATTCATCCCCCATATAGTAATTCATCCCCCATAGTAATTCATCCCCTATATAGTAATTCATCCCCCATAGTAATTCATCCCCCATAGTAATTCATCCCCCATATAGTAATTCGTCCCCCATAGTAATTCATCCCCCATATAGTAATTCATCCCCCATATAGTAATTCATCCCCCATAGTAATTCATCCCCCATATAGTAATTCATCCCCCATAGTAATTCATCCCCCATATAGTAATTCATCCTCCATATAGTAATTCATCCCCCATAGTAATTATTCCCCCATATAGTAATTCATCCCCCATATAGTAATTCATCCCCCATAGTAATTCATCCCCCATATAGTAATTCATCCCCCATAGTAATTCATCCCCCATATAGTAATTCATCCCCCATATAGTAATTAATCCCCCATATAGTAATTAATCCCCCATATAGTAATTCATCCCCCATAATTCATCCCCCATATAGTAATTCATCCCCCATAGTAATTCATCCCCCATATAGTAATTCATCCCCCATAGTAATTCATCCCCTATATAGTAATTCATCCCCCATAGTAATTCATCCCCCATAGTAATTCATCCCCCATATAGTAATTCGTCCCCCATAGTAATTCATCCCCCATATAGTAATTCATCCCCCATAGTAATTCATCCCCCATATAGTAATTCATCCCCCATAGTAATTCATCCCCCATATAGTAATTCATCCTCCATATAGTAATTCATCCCCCATAGTAATTAATCCCCCATATAGTAATTCATCCCCCATATAGTAATTCATCCCCCATAGTAATTCATCCCCCATATAGTAATTCATCCCCCATATAGTAATTCATCCCCCATAGTAATTCATCCCCCATATAGTAATTCATCCCCCATATAGTAATTCATCCCCCATAGTAATTCATCCCCCATATAGTAATTTATCCCCCATAGTAATTCATCCCCCATATAGTAATTCATCCCCCATAGTAATTCATCCCCAATATAGTAATTCATCCCCCATAGTAATTCATCCCCCATATAGTAATTCATCCCCCATATAGTATTTCATCCCCCATAGTAATTCATCCCCCATATAGTAATTCATCCCCCCTAGTAATTCATCCCCCATATAGTAATTCATCCCCAATATAGTAATTCATCCCCCATAGTAATTCATCCCCCATATAGTAATTCATCCCCCATATAGTAATTCATCCCCCATAGTAATTAATCCCCCATATAGTAATTCATCCCCCCTATAGTAATTCATCCCCCATATAGTAATTCATCCCCCATAGTAATTCATCCCCCATATAGTAATTCATCCCCCATAGTAATTCATCCCCCATAGTAATTCATCCCCCATATAGTAATTCATCCCCCATATAGTAATTCATCCCCCATAGTAATTCATCCCCCATATAGTAATTCATCCCCCATATAGTAATTCATCCCCCATAGTAATTAATCCCCCATATAGTAATTAATCCACCATAGTAATTCATCCCCCATATAGTAATTCATCCCCCATAGTAATTCATCCCCCATATAGTAATTCATCCCCCATATAGTAATTAATCCCCCATATAGTAATTTATCCCCCCTATAGTAATTCATCCCCCATATAGTAATTCATCTCCCATAGTAATTCATCCCTTCATAGTAATTCATCCCCCATATAGTAATTCATCCCCCATAGTAATTTATCCCTTCATAGTAATTCATCCCCCATAGTAATTCATCCCCCATATAGTAATTCATCCCCCATATAGTAATTCATCCCTTCATAGTAATTCATCCCCCATATAGTAATTCATCCCCCATATAGTAATTCATCCCTTCATAGTAATTCATCCCCCATAGTAATTCATCCCCCATAGTAATTCATCCCCCATATAGTAATTCATCCCCCATAGTAATTCATCCCCCATATAGTAATTCATCCCCCCTATAGTAATTAATTCCCCATATTGTGTCAATTCACTTACTTTTGCTCCGCGCGTTCTTCTCGCCGTGTTCCCGCGCCGTTCTGGTCTTCAGGGCGGACTGTGAGAGGAGAGGAGTTCGTCACGCTGCCCCGCCTACATCCTGGCTGCCCCGCCTACATCCTGACAGCTGCAGAGTCCTGACTTTTGGGGCGGCCGCCCGAGAGGAGGGAGGGGGGCGGCCGCCCGAGAGGAGGGAGGGGAGCGGGCGCCCGGCACACAGAAGAGCCTCATTTAAGTTTGTAAAGAGCCGCATGTGGCTCGCGAGCCGCGGCTTGCCGACCACTGACCTAGGGAGCAGAAGCGGGTATCTTTCAAAACTAGGTACCTGCTCAACACCAAAAAAAAATGATATGCCAAATGCTATAGTGGAGAGGGAGGAGGACATAAAGCGGAAATTCCCCTTTTGGGTGAAGTTCCACTTTAAGTTGTTTTCAGATCTCTTTTATCCAGCCCAGGTAGTCTGACAGTCATCATCCCTCAACAACAGTCCATGGATGTTCATAACAAAAAAGAAACCTAACCTATGCTAAAAAAAAGCAACTGCTGTTATTTAGGAAGTTATTTTATTAATTTACTTTAAAAACATAATGTAATTGTATTAATGTGCTATTTAATTTACTATAATATGCTCCATTAATTTGGACACTAAATATATAATTTTAAGTTTAAATATTGTCATAATTTAAAAAAGATTTAACATCTTACATTTTGCCTTCAGAAAAAAAAGCAGTTTTAAAAGAACATAACAGACTTGTGATAAGATTTCTACATACAGGGCAATCAGTTCCTGACACAGAAAAGCACATGGGATTGTTTTATGATGAATATATCTGATACAGGAAATTAGATTACTTTGATTTTTCCTTTTTGTGATCTTCAGAGAGAAGGAAAAAATAATTCAGACCTTTTATAACACGTATAGTTATGGAAATCCTGCATTACATAAAATTGCAATTAACTTTTGTAACATATATAGAAAACAATCAAATATCTTCATGTGCATGCGGGTTGAAAGGAACATATATATATGCATGTGAGCAGGCAGCAGCTTTGGGTGTATGTATGTATGTATTTATTTATTTTTGTTTGGGTTAAAGCTGAACTCCAGGTTTGATTTAACTTTAAAAACTGGAGTTAAGTTTAAGTAGGAATTCGCATCCTAGACATTTTTAAGAGGAAATTTGCAATTTTAAAATAACATAACAGGCTTGTGATAAGAGTCCTACAGTCTACATACAGGAGAGACTGATACAGAAAAGCACATGGGATCATTTTATGATGAACACATCAGATACTGGAAATTAGAGTACTTTGATTTTTTCTTTTATTATGATCTTCAGGGGGAGGAAGAAAAGACTTCATAAGTTTTATATAGTTAAAGAATTAATACACATTGTAATTGAGCCTGGTTTATAATTGCATTGATGGGCAACCAATGAAGTGTATTCTTACAATGTTTACTACGTGCATGTAAGGTGAGGCAAAGTGCATACAATTGTGTCAGTGTACAACCAGCTGCTCACTTACAAATAGTGTTTGCTAAACAGTACCTTCTCCAGCATCTGAATGTATCACAACTACAAGGTAGAATACCATGAATCCTGAATGAACTTTAATGGGGCTATCCTATATCAAGTAGCCAGTTTAAATGGTCCTTTAATGCAAAAATAGTACATCATGGAGTGCTCAGTAAACATGACTGTAAATTAACCACTAATGGTACAGAAACAATAGTGCATACTTTACTGTGGGTAATATAGTGCTCAATTGCAGATGAGCACTTGTAGCAATGATGAGTGCATGTACCCGATTTTATATGGTACTACATGTGACTGCATGTTGTAATTATAAAAACCTGCACTTACTCTACCTTATTTTCTCCAGTGAACAGGTTCTTTGCACTAATCCTTTCTTTAACAGATGCAGCTTTCATTCCTTGCTGACCAATTATGGTGCTTATAACATTATAGTTTTTAATGGTGTACATTCTTATAGTCAAGATTTTTACAACATTTTTACTCAAAATGTTAAAATTAAGCATTCACAAAATAAATAGTAATAGCATGTAATTAACTACTTGGTTTAATTTTTTCATACAATTGTAATTAAGTTTTGTTAACATACATTATATAGAAAAAATAAAATATATTTGTGTGTAGGGGTTGAATGGGATTTATAGAAACATGTGAGCAGGCAGCAGCTTTAGATGTATGTATTGACCTTTTTTATATATACAGTATATACTAAGTAGGGAAGGGTTTAAATTCTTATAAATTTACTATTTGCTCTCTGGGTCAACAAGAGGAGGGATTTCACATCTTAGACATTTGTCACCAGGAAAATTGTGCCTATTAGAAGGTTTTCCCTTACCCTATTGTTTTTATAAAGCTCTAAAATTTTAGAGTTACCTCCACTCTCTGTATCAGAAACAATGATTGCCATTTCTAAAAGGTGGGGTTGACCATAGACAACAACAGAAACGTGTCGGTGTCTCTGCTTCTTAATTCAATACAAAAAAAAAAAAAAAAGGTTTTGCCTCAGAATATACCTTAACACACACATTCTTTAAAGTTCACTTCCCCCCACTTTGAACATTAGTATTAAGTTATGCCTAAAGCAGAGTTAAACTCTGGTTAATGAGGTGAGTTCTCCCCAACTGCATACACATTATAGCGCACCTAGCTTCCTCTGTGCTGTCCTCCAACCAGATTTAGGATCATGTCACAAATTCATCCATTGCTGCTGTAATCTCTGCCGCTGCTTTTCTGTGTCCTGCAGTGATCCTTTTTGGCCTTCTTTGACTGCATAACACACAGAGCTAGGACTTCTGTGTTTTAGACAGCAGCTGCCTCTCTGCTGTGTGTTTCTCTCTACCTCACTTCTCTGCTGTGTGAGCAGAGCAGGCTCTGTGTGACTGTGTGGCTACCATGGATTCTGGGAAATGTAGTCCTTAAAGGGGCACAGAGCAATGCAAGTGAAGGAAGGCTGATGGAGCTGTGTACTTCACTACCCAGTATTCCCTGCACAACAAAAGAGGATAGATAGGACTTTTTCTGGACAATTCTGGGAGGAGGACAAGCAGTATGGATGTGTGGCCTTGGCTGGGTCTGTGAAGAGTTCAGGGCGCCATCTCAGAGCAGTGTAGGGACCAGAGAATGCAGATCTGTTGTCTTTGCTGAGCCTGTGCAGATATGAGGTGCCCTTGCTGTGTCCATAAGACCTTGAGGACTGAGTCACAGAGAGATCATTTGTGGTGCCTTGGGGCCAGAGCCGGAAGCCCCATTGCTTTGTGTGCTGTTTCTACAGTAGAGAGGACAGAGCCCCTGAGGACTAGAACATAAAGACTAAGCCTTTCGGGGACCTGTTCAAGAGGACTGAGTCATTGGTTCCTGGGTCACACATGCAAAAGATAAGTGCTGCAACCCTCATAACATATTCCAAAAGGAGTATAGATCTCACCGTGCAACTCCTGCGGTCTCCATCCACTGAACCAATAAGTCAATCATATAGGATGGGCAACAAAGTGAGGATGAACTGTAGAGACTTTATTTGAATGCAGAGTAAAAAATGTTCCAGAAGACAAGTAACACTAACGCATTTCAGTCAAACAAGACCTTACTCATAGTTCATATCCTGGGTACCTGGGTCCTGGGTACCACTTGAGGACAGCAGACCACCAAGTGAGGCTTGTACCAGGAGAATTGTGCTGAATCATCTGTGCTTATCTCAACACTGACACAGTTAGTACGATAGAGACTGCTCTGCCCATCAGGCATCCATTATACACTCTTAAAAGGACAGATCCACATGTACCACCTTTCAGGAGTGCCCTAACAAAAGCTGGCTGCTACTGACAATTATAGCCAACTTAAGGGGTATCCATTTATTAAGAATGCATGCACCCACCTGCTATTGGGGCTGTAAGTGTAGTGTGCACACAAGGGCCTTTATTTTTGGGTTAGTTAATGTTGATACTCTTAACCCTATTTGCATTAGTTTAATTTAGCATGATAACAGTTCAGTTGATTGCCATCTTATGGGTCAATGTTAACATTATCTAGCACAGTATCTTATACATACTAAAAGTTGTCTGTTCATGGTTTCATACATTAACTGCAGTGCCATAATACATCTTTTTAGTCCAAAACCCAGTTGCATGGGGCATATTTTCTGAGCAGTATTACAGAGTGGTAGCATACTAGCCTTTAAGCTACACAGGTGGGTCATTGGGGTCCAAGCAGTTTAAAGAATCGTGGCAGAACAGAGAACACATCATATCCTCTGACTCCTCTGGGGGTAAGACCTACACAAGTGACCTATTTTTGTTGCTTGTAGAGAATTGTTCCTCAGCTAAATTAAGAATAACTAAGCATCTAGCTCTAAACAGATGATCAATTCCATCAATGTTTTAATAAATTGTGAACCCTTGTCGCCTGCCATTCCTCAGTTATGAAGATGATGGAAGTTTTAAGATCATTAATTTTTTAGATAATTTTTAGTGCATGGGGTGAAAAGAAAGTTGTGACTCTTTAGGCAGGAAAACATTGCTTTTAGCCTTAATAGGACACTGTTATTACTTAAAAAATAGTAAAACACATACAGCAATATATTATATATCATATGAATAATGGTTACCATTAATCATGTAGGTTAAACTGTATCCATTGGCACTGCTGTGTTACACATTTCACAGAGCCTACCTTCTGAGCTACAGAGGTTCTGAGAGGAGGAGTTTCAAGAGGCGGAGTCAGTAGAGGAAACACTTCTTGTATGCAGCAAGGTACCATGGGATATGTAATCTTTATAAATTGAAAATAAACAGCAGTGGTGAAGCTGCAAAGCATGCAGGGAATCCAGGAAGTTATGAATAGAGATGGCTAGCAGACGGGCAGCACTCATAACATCAAAGTAGATTTTTCAAGTAAGCTCATTTCGGTTTGTAAATGATAACTACTGTTTGTAACGCAATTACAAAACTGATGTTGTAACATGAATGTTTGTTCTGTGACCATAGATTTTCTTTAACTCCAATCTTTACAAAAATAGACTGTTTAGCATGCGGCATTTCTGGGTGTGTTGGTTGCCTTCAAGGGAAACACCAGAGACATAGCAGCAGGGAAGGGGGGAGCCATAAAGAACATCAGTGCTGAAGATTCTAGCAGTGACTCTAGCTCTGCAAAGGAGCTAAGATTGATGTAAATAATAGGAATATCACTTACTATAATATTGTAGCCTTCTTTTGGATATTGAGTTAAATCTGTAGGTAAATCAGAGAAACAGAATCTTTTGGAAAGTGTAAGAGTTAGTTTGATGATAAAATTGCCAATTAATTTAGATAGGACAGTGCCTCTATGAACAGAGGAGTTTCCCTTCCTGGGAAACTAGCCAGTAATCTAATCAAAGTACTTGGCAGCAGAGAAACTACTGCAACCAGCATATAACCCTAACCATAAGCATATAGATGAAAAGCAATATATAAATAATACAAGCTTTATACAAGAAAAGGTTTATACTAGTGCATACAGTATATCCAATGTATAAACAGGTATTATTAGCAAAGGGCCTAACAAGTGGCCTGGTAGAATAAAAGGGGTATGGGGACTCGGGTACTGCCCTGAGGGGCATGAATCAGTGAAGAAAAAGAATTCAAAAAGTACCATTTTTAAAGGAGCAGTCATTTTTCATTGCTTAAAAAAATGAATAATTCCTTTAAATATCATGCCTGGGGAGTCCCCTTAAACTACCTACAAAGTTGCACATCTTTGCAATATATAGAACTTGCTGCACTCAGGACTGACATTTAAAAAAAAAAGACATTAAAATAAAAAACAAAACTGAGTGGAATGGTTATGAGGGACCTCACAGTATTTTTTTTTAAGCGCATAGGGCTATCCCTAAAAGCCATACCAGGCCCTTTAAGCATTTAGACAAACATTTTGTGTTGGTGTTTAAGAAGGAAATAGGCATATAGTTCTGACTTTGCTGTCTTTCCCTGCTTTGGGTATTACCATAATATGTGCTAGCAATGCTTCCTTAAAGAAAGAAAGAATTAATAGAAAATATAGAGTTTAAGAATTTATACAATGGATCAGCCAAATTATGAGATAGTTTTCTTTTTTTTTTTAAATGAAGCATTAGTAAAGCCAGCTGGCCTTGGGCTCTTCCCTTTAGAGAGATCAGAAATAATAATAGGAATGAGGAGTGATAGAGTGTTCCAGTTCTTGCAATATAGACAAGAGGAGACGTGGGAACTCTACCTCTTTTAGGTAATCCTTTATAGGCGCTCTATTATTCACTTCTTCCACTGGGCAGGGGTCCTAAATTATACAAAAAAATGATAATAATCCCTAAATTCCTATGCAATATCAATGGTGTCCACATCATGCAGTCTGGGTTTAGAGGGCAGCAGAACCCTAAAATATACTGTATTAGTAATAACAGGGCATTGATTAATGCTGGTCAAACTCAAGCAGCTTTTTCTGACAAAATATCCAATGTTTCTCAAAGTAGTCATTATAACTCTGTATATAAGTGAGCACCAGTGACTGTGTATGGTCAAAGCAATTGTTTCTTTATAGTCACAGAAGTATTTTAAAGTTTTATCACAGCAGTTGTACTCTTAAGATGGCTAAATTTGATTAGCTGATAAATGTACCAGTAGCTAAACCTACTTAACATACTATTTCCCACATCTCCAGCAGAAAAAGACACAGTGAGAAAAGGGGTAACAATGTTTCAGGATCCAATCTTGGCACTTTGTGGGTTGCAATTTTGAAAATAATTTAATACTAATACTGTTGTGTTAGGTGATGGTGGTTGCTATATTAGTTAATAAACTTTATTATGCAGTTCATTCTATCTCTTCCTGCATACGTGAATATTTCTAAAATGAATCCCTTTTGTTTAATGCAAATTCTTCTACTGAAATCTTTGTATAAGCAGCCCTATCTACAAATGTCTGTCATATTCGGATTATGAGTTAGTGTGTTTAGCCAGTTTGCACTTTGCTTGACTGTGCCGATATTACCAAGAGACCAGTCTTTAAACAAACTATCATATGCTGGCTGAGACCAGGATGCACATTAATATAAATGAACTTTGATAACTATGTAGTTTATTCATACCCTGCACACGTATCTTTAATAGAAGAATAAAAGCCACATCTTCCTATGTTTTAACCTCTGTGTTAAAGGCAGGTAGTTAAGGATGAATGGAAAATTTCTTGGTAATTTTCTTTGGAAGAACTTCAAATTAAATTGCAATTAGAATGGGATTAATTTCTGAAAATTAATCTTTTTATGGTCTACACGATAGAAGGAATTGAATACAACATTAATGACACATAAAACAAATGCTGACTGGGTTCCTGGCAGCTTTCATTATGCTAATTTGGAGCAGTGCAAGAAATACCAAGTGAATTTGCTGTTATTTTCCTTTTCATTTGTTGTAAATCTTATGGTAATTGTGTGCTGTTTCCTCTGCAGACCATGAAAGGACTGCATAGTTGGTCTCATATCCATAATACAAAGCAGAAATCACTGTTTTATTTGTTTGCCACCATAACAAGGCCTCAAAACCACCTTGGGCTGAAGGCGTCAAAGGTAGATAAACAGACTTGTGTACATGGGAGGGTTAAAGCAGATGTAAACCATAATTCAATGACAAATCTTTCTAACTCCAAAACCCCCAAAAATTTAAACAATGCAGATTACCAGTCCTTAAATGTGGCAGCTTTATTAATTTTCTTTTTTAGTCTTTTTTTTCCTTTATTTTTTCCTGGTGATCTCATCAGAAACCAACTTCCTGTCTAAGGGTGGCTTCACTCTATGGAAGAGCAATGTAGCCACCCTTGCTTTGCAGCACTATCGAACTATGGAGAGGGTTTTGTTATATGAACTAGAAAATTTAGAATTTAAAATTCTAATTTAAAATAAATTTAGGACTAACAAATTAAAGCCAAGCTTCAGCAATCACTTTTTGAGCAATTACAGCAAGAGTATTTTTTTTTCCTTTTGGGATAAAGGTTTTATATAAATGAAGAACAGCTAACTATTTTAAGTACCCCTGTCAGTGTTACACTATTGATGGACAGCTTGGTCTGTTAACGGAAGTTGAAAAATTATTGACTTGCTGGCCAGATTATCAGGTGAAATAAAGGAAAAAAGCCTAAAAAAAGAAGAATGCAGCCACCACATTTAAGGATTGTTAAGCTGCAATACATCACGTTTGCATTTGGGTTTAGATACATTTTAACGTTGCTAACACTGTGTATGATACATTGTTGCTAATTTTTTTATTTTGGAAAATGCTGTTTTCATCTATTTTCCATTCTTTTTTACATCTCAGTACTGAAGATTAAGGATGAACTGAACTTTCTGTCAATAATTATTGATGTCTTGTGAATTCCAGTATGGTCATGCCCATCAATGACATCACCCAGAAGTCCACAAACCGATTGTATGAGCTGTCATCCAGAGGGAGAGAAGCAAAGGAACAAGCCGTGTTTTTTTCTTTTGATGGGTCTGTGGTTGCTGGGCATCAAGATTGACAATCTACATCACTGGATAATGTGATTGATGGTGGATGTGCATCATGGGACTTTTTTTGATGGGGGTTCTTTCTTTTTAAAGGATTTGTCAAAAATTGTGTGTGTGTTTTTTACTGTCTAAATTTTTATGAATGAGGAGGAGGTATCTGAGAGACCCACTATTATTAAAGGGGGCTTTCAGATTTCAGTACAGGCAGTCCCTGAGTTACAAACATTTGAGTTACGAACGACTTGTACTAATGATGGCTGGAGCTACAGTTTCAAAATGTACCTGTTCCAACCTACATATAAATTGGACTTACGAACAAACCTAGAGACCCTGTAATTATTGTAACAAAGGTTATCCCTGCCCTCCAACAGAATATTGTACTCTATGAGATACCAGGAAGCAGGGGAGGGATATGGGTAGCAGAAGTGTTGGCAGTGAGGAGAAATAGGTCATCTTTTGTAGGAGACCTCAAAGGGGACATTTCATCTCTCTTTAATAAAAGGGGACATTTTAAAGGAGATCTAATGCCACCTTCCAGGATTGGGCCCAAAATGACCCACATAAGCTGTGAGGCAACTCTTTCTTGATGGTGCCTGTATTCACTACACTGTCTGCAGGGGCAAACTTAAATGCATGGATTGTCCACTCCCCCACAAGATATCTTTGTTTGGAGAAAGTTGCTGACACAGGTAAAGCTGCCCTTTGTGCTACATGTCATTGCAAATCTGTGCTGTACAGTTGTGTGCTGCAAAACACCCCTTTTCCCCTGTTTGCTATTGCTGCCATTATTTAAATGTCATCAAATACCCTTTTTTTAAAAACCAAGGTTTGAAAGGTCTACAGTTAGAGCCAATATTTCTGTAAGCTATGGTAAATTATTTTTTTCTGTATTTAGTGTTGATATTTATTTTGTTTTAATACGTCTTTTTTTATTTTTTTTGTGAGGCCATCTTTGAAGCAGATATGGGCCTGCGTGTGCAATGCAAATTGGTAACCACCTTAAAAACAAAGCAAGTCCTAGGCCCCAGTGCCACTTTGTTGGTAACATAAGGCTGCCATAGGGGCCCTTGATAAAGTAATCTATGGCAAAATGTGTCAGTTGGAGCCTGAAGCTGTCATGTCTATGCACATGCATGTGCCTGTTCTAAGAATTCTGGGATATGTAGTTTGTACTGAGACGTCTGTATACACTGCATATATGTGAGTATTTTTTAACCATTTTAAGATTAAAACTGTATTGGATTTACACTATTGGAGCCTTCCTTTCGTTTTGTACATGTGGTGTGTTATGCCTATTCACATATATGGGAGATGAATTAATAGGAGGATATCTATCTGGTGGTGATCAGCTGGCGATTGGTGGATTGATATAAAAACTCTGTTGTTGACTTCTCTCATGAGGGTCACAGTAGTTCTGGTAAGCCTCTGAGTGGTGGGTGAAACACATGCGGTGGTCTATATTTCGACTACATTCAGTGTAGATGGTGAAAAGGACTGCTTCTCTATCTGTCACTTTTATACACTTGGTGGAAGTCATTCACAGAAATTTGGAATTTCATTTAGTTTTGTTTATGTCACATGTATTTTTTTGATGTGCTTTTGGTGAACTATTAATTTTTAATCATTCACCCAGCAGTACCTCCAAAAATAGTATGATCTGCCAGGTAATGCCTGGACAATTAACTCAGTCTGCTAAAGGTGCTTGTGAATTTAGCAATAATTTATAGAATATCTTAACTGACTTATTTAATAATTCGTACCTTCCTTTGATTGGCTACTTTGCCTCAGACTCCACCCATTGTTTTAGTATTACTACCATATTGCAACTGATTGTTACTCTATGATATGTCCTGACTATTTTGAGTTTCCTTGAAATTTAAGTAAGTCATTGGTTATAGGGAAAGATTAATATTTCACTACAACAAATTGGACATTGTAACAATTGAGCAAATGTCTTGGAGGGCAAATTATGTAAAATCTTAACTAAAAAGAGTTGAACTATATATATATATATATATATATATATATATATATTGATTAAAACTATTCTTATGCACATTTAGGACCGGAAGATGCACTAGATATATGTATATCCATATAAACCTAATAATTAACATACTTCACTACTGATTGGTTAGAGATATGGCATCACACATACACTATTTCTACAATAAGATAACTTTCAACACACTATAATATAATAGGAATACACATTACAGCCAGTGTTAATATTTAGTATTCCTTTCTTACAATGGGATCTTGTGTCAAAACTCTTTTATAGATATTTTGCGACATTGGGGTTGATTTACTAAAGGCAAATAGGCTGTGCACTGCAAGTGCACCACACGTGCACCTGCAAGAGCACTTCAAGTGCACATCAAGGACAGTCGCTTTAGATCCGAGGGGAAGCTCTTAAATGAGATGAAGCTCTGCTGATTTATTTAATCCAATAATGTGCAAACAAAAATGTTGTTTTTTTTTTATTTTCCTTGAATGTTCCCCTCAGACCTAGAGCAACTGCACTTTCAGTGCACTTGCAGTGCACTTCCAAGTGCACTTGGAGTACACTTGCGGTGCACAGCCTATTTGCCTTTAGTAAATCAACCCCCATTGTGTTATCATTTTAAAATCATATATTTCTAAATATATCTGTGATATTTATAATGGTTTTGTCCAGAAGAAGAATCAAGTTATGTGGATAGTTATAAACATATATATGGTTCAAAGGTTTAACTTCCCAAAGCTCTTTTCCATGAGAGGTGTTTTTTTACCCTTCCCAGAGCTGAACTGAATGGCCAGAATGCAAATTTGTTGAATTCAGGTCTATATGCAAGATGTCCCTACAGTTTACATTTATGGGGCCTGGAAAGGCTGGTAAATATTGTTCATTTGCTCAAGGTGTAGTAGAAGGAGAGAACCCATTTTTCCTGTTCTAAGGTGTCCATGTTTTTCTCAATTCTTTACTTGTCAAATAGATACTATATGCACGACAATCAGAGGAATCTCTCCTAAACTTTATGTGGGGAGAGATCTATTGTTCACCAAGATGAGCTCTGTCAAAAAAAAAGCTTTGTTTGCAAAAAACAAACTATCTCAGTTGGGAACGAGATTGTATCCTGCTTGAACTGAGACCTGAAATTAACTCTGCATTTTTGGACCTCTTAAGTTTCAGACAAATATAGCTGGAGTTGGAAAGAATATAAAATATTTCTCTCATAGATATTCATTGGTATTCCATGCATTTTTATATTAAGTGCTGCACAATTTGGCTTAATAATTATCAGTAACAACAGCCTGATGCAGTCTTACCAACACAAAGTTAAGCACTATAATTTAAATTAGAAAAAAATTGCACAAAAAATAAAATCAATACAATTTAATCAATTACAAACTTTAAAGACAGTTATTGTGTATTATTTTAGAGACAACAGCCAGGTACAGCTTTGTAACAAATTAAAAATAAGTGACTATATTGTTTCAAATCCAGTAATACACTGTCTCGCTTTACTCTGCACATGCTCAGTTGCTCTCTGTTTTTAAGTACTGTGCCAGTCTGCTGACAGCCTAAAGATTTAATGCTGCTCAGACTTCTGGACTTTAGCAAAATGGCAGCCTCCAGCAAGAAACAGGAACAATGGTGGATGCAATTTACAGCACACTAATTTTTGTAGCATAATTTATTAATGTGGAATGTATGTTTCTTGCTAAAGAACATTATTTTTATCAAGTTTTTATGGGTAAAGTTCCACTTTAATATTGGCTTCTGTTTAGACATAATGAAAGCAATGTGTGAAATATAATTTCACCGATCTTCAAATTTCTCTGAAACAAGCTCTGTTTATTAAATGTGCCTTGATTTTGTTGTCTGAAGTCTCCCTTCATTACTGTTTTATGATTGTCATTATTACCTGCCAGTCAACTGACATTGTCAATCACAAAAAGTCAGTAAAGAATATGACTAGTTACAGACTATTTCATTCTATTACAATTGGGAGATTAGTTGGAATAAATAAAGGGTGTAGATATCATATTATGTAAAAAATAAATTAAATGATAAAAATAGCATAACAACAACATATTACAAACTGTAAACAAAATGTATGATAAGTCCCCTCCTCCGCAAAAAACGTAATTATTTTGGCCTCAGCGACTCCGCTCTCTCCTAGTTCTTCTATCTATCACAGCGCTCCTTCAGTGTTACCTATAACGCTGCCACCTCCTCCTCACTCCCTCTCTCTGTAGGGGTCCCCCAAGGTTCTGTCCTTGGACCCCTTCTCTTCTCCATCTACACCTCCTCCCTTGGTCCCACGGCTTCAACTACCATCTCTATGCTATTGACACGCAAATCTATCTGTCTACCCCTCACCTCACCCCTTCAGTTTCCACCCGTATCGCTAGCCTACTAAGTGACATATCGGCCTGGATGTCACTCCACTTCCTCAAACTCAACCTTTCCAAAACTAAGCTCCTAGTATTCCCCCCAGCCCACGCTTCCCCCACTGACTTCACCATAAATATTGCTAACACCATCCTCAGTCCATCCCCTCACGCCAGGGTACTAGGGGTAATCCTATACTCCCATCTGTCCTTCCAGCTCCAGATCCAGTCGCTGACAAAATCATGTAGACTTCACCTCCACAACATCTCTGTCACGGTGTAAGGTCAGGTTCAGAGACCAGTTGCTATAGCAGTAAAAGGCTTACCTGGAACCAGCAGGATAGGTACACCAGCGGATCCCCCTGGGAATGACGCAGGCTCACCTGAGGAGCGGGGTCTAAGTATTAACCAGTATTCACCAGAGCTCCTAATGGTGGAGATGGATTGGGCTGCGTGTTAATACCAGATCTCAGATCTCAGGATCACCCCACCAGGGAATGAGCAGACTGGTAACCGATAGCGGATCAACAGGTTAGGGATCAGATGAAAGCAGAGTCAGTCACAAGCCAAGGGTCGGTCACAAATGGTAGCAGATCAATCGTAGTACGTTAGGATGAGACGAAATCATGGTCAGGAACAAGCCAAAGGTCAGTAGCGGAGGTGTAGACAGCAGCAGGAACAGTAGCGGGATATTGGCTGGAAAGGCACAATAATCTGGCAAGGAGGAAGTGCATGGACATGGCTTTTATAAGGAAGTTCATGGGAGGAACAAGGAGTTCAAGGTTCAAGAGTTTTCAAGGCACAAGGCAGGATTATCCAAGAATTGTCAAGGGAGCTGTCCAGCATTCCAGATAGCTCAGTGAGAAGATACATTGCCTCTCACTGCAGAAGGACCAGGTTTGATCCCAGGCTCTGACAATCTCCAAGGTAGGACCGTTCCTAACCCCGGAAACCACTAAGCAACCCATTCACTCCCTTGTCATATCACACCTCGACTACTGTAACTCTCTCCTCATTGGCCTACCTCATCATAGACTATCCCCCCTCCAGTCTATCATGAACGCTGCTGCCAGACTCATCCACCTCACTAACCGTTCCGAATCTGCCACCCCTCTCTGCCAATCCCTCCGCTGGCTCCCAGTTGCCCAACGGATAAAATTAAAAACTCTGACAATGACATATAAAGCCATCCACAACACTGCCCCAACTTACATAACCGATCTTATCTCTAAATATCACCCAAACCATACACTCCACTCCTCGCAAGACCTCTTACTCTCTAGCTCCCTTATCTCCTCCTCCCATGCTAGTCTCCAATACTTCTCCAGGGGTGTCACCCATCCTCTGGAACTCCCTACCCTAATCTATCAGATTATCACCTACTCTACTTGCCTTTCGGCGTTCACTGAAAACCTATCTCTTCAGGGAAGGCCTCTGCTAATTCTGGTATCCTCTACTCTTCCAACCACTCCGTCCCCCACAGTGACTACCTGCTCTACCACTCACCCCGCCCTCCTAGATTGTAAGCTCCAAGGAGCAGGGCCCTTTAATCCCTCTTGTATTGAACTGTATTGTTACTGTATTGTCTCCCACTTTAATGTAAAGCGCTGAGCAAACCGTTGGCGCTATATAAATCCTGTATAATAATAATAGATTGTAAGCTCAAAAGAGTAGGGTCCTGGAACCCCTTGTGTATTGTTTTGTTACTGTATTGTCTCATGTTTTGCCCCCCACTATAATGTACAGCGCTGAGCAAACCTTTTGGCGCTATATAAATACTGTATAATAATAATAATAATAATAAGTCCTCTGACCATTATGGTATTTGTACAGTAGTAAAACCAAATCCTCCTATAAGGCACATTTGCAGTCTTCACATTTTCTTCCATATAAACGTGTCCTTGATCTCAGAAAGCCTGTAATGATTTTCTATACAGTTAACTACTGAAAATGACCACCTTTAAACTACTATTATTTTTATTTACTAAGGATATCTGGTTTGCAATTAACACTGCACCATCCATTTCATGAGCAATGAGAAAGCCATGCTATGTGCTGCATACTAATGGAGTTAGTGGTGTAATTGGACAGTTCTATCTCTACTATTATCTGGCGTATTTCACAAGGGTGAGATATTTTATACCACATGCCTGTCAAGAAATAACTATGTAATATGGTACATAATGCAATGGTGTGTACTAACCCATGACAAGCAATCACACAGCAGCTTTCAATAGCCAAAGTACAATTATTTGCTGAAGGCTCATCTATAGTTAAAAACGAACTAACAGATTATTCAAGAAATATAATTTATAATGTATTGGACATCTTTTTTATATTACTGTGACAGCGTGAAAATTAAAAAGGTATGATGCATATCCCATACTCCTATACAGAGATAAGTCTTGATTTTGTTCATCCATGGCACTCTTAAAAACATAGCCAGGTTCCATTTTATGCATGCTACAGCAACATTGTTTTAATCAAACACAAAACTATAGCCATAGGTACTGTATGTATCACTGTATTAACCAATGTTGGCTTACCAATGTATTATTATCAAATATTTTATCAGGTCTTCCCATTTATCATTTATACAAGCAGGTCAAAGCAACAGGTATCCTTTAGTAGCACCTCCCCAATCAGCACAAACTTACCTTTCCATTGCTTCCACTCAACTCCATTTATGCATTTGGAAAGAAACTAAAACCCATTACTTCCAGATATGGAGTAACATGTCACTCACTCTCATTTATCTCATGGAGTGCTTTTCCCATTAATTTCACATGAGAGCTGGAAAAGAGCTCAGCTCTCTCTAAGTTCCAGCTTGTGGATTAAATTAAGCTTCCTTTCCTCACTCAGTAGCAGTCAAAAAAACAAAGGAGCAGTGAGTATAGGCTTCTGTGGAGAGCTGACTTTAAAGGCAAACATTTTGTTTAGTTCTGCAGAAGCAAAGCAAATGTTTGCTCTGAAATTAGGAATGAACAAAATGTATTGTTTGCATTTACTTTAATTTTAGAAAAAAAAATTAGATTTAAATTAAAAGTAGACATTTCAGCTTAAGTTCTAGGAGATTATAAGAATGTGTGTGCTTTAAATAGCTCCTTAGTCGTAATAATTTACAAAAAAATAAAACAGAGAGTGGAAAAGTAAAATAAAAAACAAATAAATGACAGAAATAAAACAACAAACACAGAACAAAACACATATAACAATACATTTAGGAAAACAAATCAAAGCTGAACTATATACAGCCCACTAAAAAGTTCTTGGAAAAATAGTAGAACTTTTTAAAGCAAATTTTACCAAAGAATCTCAGTAAGCGAAATTAAGAGTCAGTCTGGGAAAATGTTGCTAACTGTGAAATTGATCTCAGCAAAAAAAAATTTCAAGCATTCTTATTTAAGATGGGAAAGCAGGGAAACAATTACAGTTATGTTGACTGATTCTTCATGATATATGAATGATTAATGAACACTCTTCCTCAAGGTGCCAACAAAAACAGATCAATGTGTGGCCATTTTTATAAATGGGTTGAAAAAGTTGAGTTGAACAGGTTGCAAAGTTTTCAATGTAGAAGTTCATATTAAACATTTTTTCAATTTAATTTTTGTAGAGCATGCAAAAAAGTATTTACTCAACATTTTTTAAAAAACAACTGTAATTATATTTCTGATTCTAATTTGTTTCAAATATAATATGGGATATATATACTATATTTATATAGCGAGAGAGAGATATAGATATATGTAGTATATTTAAACATAATGTACTGTATACAGTATTTCAAAATAAACAATCCATAAATAGAATTACAAAATCCGATTAAATCTTAGAAACTCAATTCAAAATCAATGCATACGGTGCCATTATTAGAGGATGTTCAGCTTTTACTGTTTCTTCAGGCTGCCATATTATGCTTGTGGAAAGTTTGGGTTGGAAAAGATAAATGCACACAAATTGTATTTCAGTCACAAAACTCAATTTTTATCATATGCAAACACTAAAATATTGTTTTATAGTAATTCCTCCTTATTATGTTACCAATGCCAATGCAATGTAATTTTTCTAACTTATTAATAATACATGATTACAGCATTAAGAGATGAAATAACATGTTAATAACGGCATGCAAAAAGTCTGTAATGTCCACGTTTAAGAGGAATATTTATAAAACAATGAAGGTAACATTCAACAAACATTCAATGTAGGTGAATTAATAACTGTAAAAGAGCACCAGGTTGTAACACCTGCAGAAAATGTTTTTTGAATGTCACCCTTACATTTAGTACTTTATAAATACATACCATAATTCCTCCAAATCCACCATTGTTAAAAGCCAACTGAAATCCTAGAAATAGATATTAAGTCAGATAAATGTTGTACTAACAACCTCCATTTGTCCATAAACTAACAACCTAATTTGTATAGTCTTTCTTCATTTTCCAGTTATGGTAGTTATACAGGATGTCTAAATACTGTGCAGTTCAGGAAGCACCAGAATTTTTAAAACAATTCCTGATGTATTACATAATCTAATAGGCTTGGTCAAGCACACCACCTTTGTTCCTTAGTATTGCTAGTCTTTATGAAGACTAACAATGAAGTACTGGGGGTATGGCCATTAAAAACTATGCCAACATAGAGCACTGAAGTGGGAAAGCATGATGCAGCAATTTCACTTTTCAATTCCAGAGTAAAAAAAGATGTTTAAAGTTATTTCTATACCATACCTGCTAGAAATTGTAATGTACCAAAATACGAATTATAAGGAGAAAGGGGTTTAAAACTTATGATGGCCTTTAAAACCTAAAGACTAGACTAAAGAAAAGCATGCAAATAACCAATGAGCCTACTGATTTGTCAAATGCTTATGCAAAATGCTAATTACTTTTGATGCTGATGAAAAAGAAAAACATTAATTAGGCTGTTCATACATCTGAGCTTAAAATTTTTTTTTTGCAGTTTCATACATTTGTAAATACATGACCCAAACAAAGTGTTGTTCCTAACTCAAAACTATGGGTGTTCAAATTTTGGAAAATTTTCTTCAAAGGTACAATGACATACCAGCAACCACCTGTCACCCAAGGAAGCTAAAGACTGCCAATGTGTGTCTGTTTAAAACTCAACAAAGAAACAATGGCAGTCACCCAGGTCTATATAAAACCAATAAAAAAAGAAAAAGTGCACATGCACAGGGCAATATACAAAGCAAAACAAGAAATGTACTTTTGTTGAATACATTTGTAAATACATATGACCTCAGGCATCTTTTGTATTGCTTTGTATATTGTTCCATCCACGTGTAAATAAAAGCATGTAAAAGCAAACGTATCTAAAAAAAAAGCCCCACTTTTTTTACAGCTTTAACTAATAGTAGTTACAAACCACCTAATATTACTGTAGACACAAACTATACATTTTATCCCAATTTATTATAACATAATAGTAAACCAATGCTAAGAATTAAGGATGAACAGAATGTACCTGGGTTTGGTTTGAGACAGGTTCAACAAATATTACTGTAGTTTGGGTGCTGAATCCTAACTCCTTTGTTAATGGAATCTGAATGTTAAAAATGAAATATTGATCATTTTGTTGGCTAATAAGCAAGAGATTTTCAAACACAAGGCACAGAGCTGGACACTGCCCTAGGAAACTAGCACCAAAGTAAAAAACGTTTTTAACAAATCTGCTTGGCTGGAAGAATGATTTTTAAAATTGCTTTAAAGACAATTTTTTAAAATGCAGAATACCTTTAAGTAACAGGCATGGGGAATGCCCTTAACCTGTCTGTGAAGTTGTGCATCTCTATGATGTATTCCACCTACTGCAGCAAAGCTGACATTTACAAAAAAAATGCTATTTAAATTGTAAGCAAAAAATAGCTTCAGCTGCTTTTGTAAACAAATGACCAGGTGTTCCCTTCATCTATGCCAGACCTGTATCCTAGATGAGGGCCTGGTATAGATGTTAATGGAGTACCTCATACAAAATAAAAGTATGGTGTCCCCCAAATTCTATACCAGACCCAAAAAGAACTCTCCTGATGGTCATGTCTACATTTGGTCAATGACTGCATTTGGGAAAACCCCTTTGTTCACTCTTAGCTGTCATCTGTCAGATCTGTCATTTGTGAGCAAACCTTGGGAGAGGATCATGTCAGCAGGTAACGGCTTCTATTGTTGACAGGCCAGCTAGCATCGGGCATTGGGATTGACAATGACTTGCATCAGTGGGCAATGTGCTTGATGATGGATATATGTTGTGGGACATTTTTTTTTTAAATTTTTTTTAAAGACAAAAAAGAGTGTGTACCTATTTACGCTTTCCATTTTTATGTGAATGTGTAGGGATATTATGTACCCCATACTCATTCATATGGGGGGGGGGCTGCAGTATCTGGGTGCCAACTAAATTGTAAAGTGGACTTCCAGATTCTGAAGAGTACCCCCACCCACAGACCCCCACAACTACCCAGCCAGGATTGTGTGTAGGAGGCCTTTTTCCTTATCAACATGTTGAGGGCATGTTGCTTGGTATTTTTCAGGAGGGGGGGGCACATGCTCACCCCCCTCTTTTCCAGACTTGCCAAGCTGCATGCTTGGATAAGGACCTAGTGTGGATTTTTGGTGAGACCCCATGCTTTTTATTTTAAAATTTACTCATTGAGTCCCCTTTACAATCCATATCAGACCTGAAGGACCTGGTTTGAATTATGGGGGAACCCAATTCTGTTCTTTAAACTATCCTAGGCTGCTTTTATTTACATGGCTATGGATTCTCAGGCAGCAAGAGAATGAGGTTCGGTGACATCACTGTTTGCTAAGGACGTGGTTGATGCCTGCACTCACTGCTTCCTTAAAACTATTGACAAGCAAAATTCAGTTTGAAGTTGTGTTCACAATGAACCAGGACCTCCTCCCAGTTATGAACGTGTCTGGTGACGTGGAGAATGCAGGAAGTTGAACAGGGCTATAGTGCTCTAAATCCCTGTTCTATTAGGAGTAATTTAATATTATAGCCATTAGACAAAAAACAGTCAGAAACCTTGCCATATTTACTATGCCTTCCAACTGCTAATGTAGTTCTTAGATCACCATGCATCTCATCATTGTAGTGGGCATAGTTTGTTCTTTTTTTCTATAAATACATTGAAAATAAATAATACTGATCTCTGGTGCAATGTTAATATAGCTTCACAGTAAAGCTTCATATAACATTCCTAATTTGTTATGTTAAATAAACTATGGAATTTCAGCTCACAAATAAATCACTCTAGGCTAATATGCTGTAAAATGAACAGCAATTAATCATCAATCAGCAGTCTATTTTATGGTCTTACCGGCTTTTTTGCTTTAACCAAGGAACAGCAGAAATCACTAGTGATTAATTTACCTACAGCTACCATATGTTATCTCTTCAGTAAGAACACTTTAAAAGCATTTTTAGGACAATGCATAATATACAAATGAAATTCTAGTTTAACAGCAGTCATCACCAGTCTTATAGAAAAATTAATCAAATACGTGTAAGCTAAAACTACATACCTGCTGGTTGGTTTAACTTCATTTGTGCATTTGTGTCATATATTGTGTTGTTTAGTATATTTTCCTTGGAGTGGAAAAATATGTACGTTAAGGAGAATGAGCTGATTGAAGTAGGAAATTGTTTTCTTCAATAAATACTGCAGCACTTCATTGACTGGTGTGACCTTCACGCTAGGACAACAGTTGAACTGATTTCAGCAAAGTGTTAGTCACTGTGCTCATCTAAATGCACAGAATCTTATATCGAATATGCAGCCAATCATAATTCCCCCAAGGGAGGAGACCACTTGCCATCATTTTTCAGAGCAAGGATCTGTGGTCCATTTCAAAGAGCACATTATGCATTAGTTACTAACCTGAAGACCTTCAAATAAAATAAGCTGTAAGAAAAGGTAGAATATATAATACACTATAGAATACTTATAGCCATTTTAAATATGAATCAGTTTTATCACATTTTTAAATGCTAGCAAACTATTTTTAAAGCTCACAGCATAACGCTGTCAATTGCTGACAGGTCATCATGCAGAAGTTGATTTACAAAAGCTGAAAGAGAAGTGGAGCTGTTGTCATAAAAAGGTGAAATTTAGTCTGTTTCCATGGACCTACATTATATCTGGAATGTTATTAGTTTCAGGGCACTAAGGGCATGCAATCTGAACATTTTCTTGTGTGCCCCATATCTCCTATTGTTCCCCCACTGTCCTAATTTACCCTAGAAATACTAGTTTCAGGCAATAGCTCTTTTTACTGAGCCACCTTCCTGATCCTTCAGACCATCTTATTTTTGGTCTTGTTTCTGGTGAGCCTTGAACTCCCAAGACCTTCCTATTTAAACTATGTTGTTGCACTTCCTGTTTGCAAGCTTATTGTGCACTTCTCCAGCCAATATCTTGCTTCTTGTGCTCCTGCTGCCATTCGTATCTTCACTATTGCATATTACTGCTCTTTGGCTTGTTTACTGACTATGAATTTGCTTAATCCAACCTGCAACTACTTGTTACCAACCTTCGGCTTGTTCACCAACTATGCTTCTGCTTGATCCTTATCTGATACCAGATGTCTGCTTGATTATGTCCTGGTGAGGTTATCCTGAGGACCACAACCTAGTACTGGCATGCAGCAAAACTCATCTCCACCACCAGGAGCTCTATGTCAGATCCTGGATAAGAACATGCAACCTCTGCAATGTCTGGCTGTAGGTCTTCCCACTGGTATACCTGATAAGCTGTACAGCTTCCTATCTGATTCCTAGAAATGTTAAGGAAATACAACAATCTGTTGATTTTACAGAAGACTCATAAGATATATTCATACGGAATTTCTCCAAGGTAATTGCTTTAATTACGCAGCTGATGAAGAAATTTTGTCAGTCACCTGAAGCACAGGTGGCTTTTAGTAAAGACTCTTTTCACCTTTGCATCAATACTGGTACAGCCTGATCCTGAACCAACTTTTATTGTGGAAGTTGATGCTTCTGCTGTGGGAACTATCCTTTCTCAGTGAATTGGACAAAAGATGCAGCTTGATCTTTTTGATCTGAAAAGAGTTATGAGATTGATTTGAGAATAAAGAGTTACTAGTGTGTAAGGAAGCTTTTCCAAATTGAGGCATCTGCTGGAAGGGGCTAATCATCCTGTATCTGTTCTCATCGATCACAGAAACACAGAATTTATTTGTTCTGCCAAAAGATTGTCTTTTAGACAAATAGAATTTGAAGTTGTGGTTGATCAAATTCTTGATCTCAGTATCTTCAGGAACAAATTACAATATCTGGTTCAATGAGAAGTTTATTGGCCAGAAGAAACTTCTTGGTAACCTGGGGATAACATTCATGCCCCCAGATTAACCCAAGAGAATTACACCAGAGGTTTCCTCACATACCTATCCCTAAGATGCCTCAGAAAGAGGGGAGTACTGTTAGGTGGTGATGGGCTGCATGTTCAAGTCGAATGTAAGCTCGACTCAAACATGGGCCGTTTGTGTGTTCATTGAACACACGAACATTAATTTGCCCACCATGCCTCACAGTGCACTGCACCCTGACAGTGCATTGTGATTGGCCAAAGCATTGCACCTGACCACAGCCTATCACAGGGCTTGATGATGTCACAAGGGGGCAGGGGTGATCATAAACCCTTTGTGACGTCATCACCCTATTTAAGAACTGTCATCGGAGCAGATTTTGTTTTCTCTTTTTTCGGGTTGGCAGTGGAGGCAGGCATTGTGATTGACATTGGATCTACTTCGATGGACATTTTTCTTATTTTTATTTTTAATAAAGGACTTGTCAAAGACTGTCTCCTGTCTTTTTTTACACTACACTTTTTTTGTGAATGGGTAGCGGTACTCATTCACATGGGGGGGGGGGGGCGGAATCCGGGAGCCCATTTGTTAAATGGGGCTTCCAGATTCCGTTATGCCCCCTGCCCGCAGACCCCCACAACCCTGGCTGTGGGGACAAGGTGCTTTGTGAGGGAGCCCTCCCTGCCCCAAAACACTCCCCCATGTTGAGGAAATGTGACCTGGTATGGTTCAGGAGGGGGTGGGCACTCGCTCACCTCCCCCTCTCCTGACCTGCTGGGCTGCATGCTCAGATAAGGGTCTGGTGTAGATTTTGGGGGGACCCCCATGCCTTTTTTTTTTTTATTTGGCGTGGAGGGTTCCCCTCAAAATCCATATCAGATGCAAAGGGCTTGGTATGAATGGGAGGGTGGACCCTATGCCATTTTTTTTTTCTTTATTGTTGGGCAATGCCAGAAATTCTTTTGACATTCAGCTGTCAGCAGAGAACCCCGCTGACAGCTGAAACATGAATGAATGTTTCACTACTAAAATCCCACATGACTTAATAATATAACTAATATACTCAGATGCTGTAAGATAACACTCAGTAAATTTTCCCTGTTCAAAATTTGTGGTTGAACTTTTGGTAGGTTCCAATATTCGACCACAAACTGAACAGGGGGGTGTTCAGCCCATCACTACTGTCAAGGCCCAGATCTGAACCCTGGACCTTTGCTGTGTCTAGCAGTAGCTATTTGCTGGACAATAGGCCATCTTCAGGAGATATTCCCTATTAAGATCTATAGCAGACATTTAGGATAAGGGTCTGGTATAGGTGAAATACATTTGTTCTCAAACAATTGCCAGCAATTTAAATACACATTTTTATGGTAAGTTCTGTAGCAAATTGTATACATTGCACAGAAGATCCACTTCACAGGCAGGGTTAGGGCATCCCACAGGTATTTACAGGTTATTTAAAGAAAATTAGCTTTTTTTAACCACCTCAACACAGGGCACTTTTACCCCTTTCCTGCCCAGAGCAAAGTTCAGCTTTCAGCGCTGTCAAACTTTAAATGGCAATTACTCAGTCATGCAACACTGTAACTGAATGACATTTTTTGTCTTTTTTCAAACAAATAGAGCTTTCTCTTGATAGTTTTTATTAACCACTGAGTTTTTTAGTAAATAAATGAAAAAAGACCAAAAATTTTGAAAAATGGGTTTTTCTTCTTTCTGTTATAAAATTTAGCAAATAAAGTATTCATAGATTTAGGCCAAAATGTATATTGCTACATTTCCATGGTAAGAAACAACCAAATCAGTGTATATTATTTAGTCTGTAGGAAAGCTATAGAGTCCACAAACTATGGTATGTGCTGTATATTGGAAAATCGATCAATCCTGATGTACTGATCTCATTTTTTGAGGCCCGAAAATACCAGGACAGTACAAATACTTCCTAAATTAACCTTTTTTAGAAAGTACACAGTCCAAGGTATTTAGTAAGAGGCATGGGCAGTTTTTTGAAGTTGTAATTTTTTGTCACAATTTTTTGGAAAATGAAGAAATTAAACATTTGTATTTTTGCTTTCTTTTTTTTCACATACAGGGCAGTACAGCGTCATCATATAACTGGTGCGGCAGTGATCAGGGACACTGACTGGTGACAGTATGTAAAAAAAATAATAATAATTGTTTTCAATTTTTAACTTTTGTTTCTTTTTGATTATATTTTTGTTTAATTTTGTTTACATACTGTGACCATGCTGTGTTACCATAGTAACACTGTAGTACTCTAGGGAGGTGATCAGGATTTTTTTTTGTCTAACAGTGATAATTACTGTTATAAGCAATGGCATCCATTTATCCAGTGTGTACTATTGTTGTGAAGCTGTGATTGGCCAAGGAGTGATCCCAGGAGGACTTTATATGACGTTGCCCAGGATGGCATTGCTCCTGCTCATCTGTCATTCTGTTTATTATATTTAATACTAAGTTCACCTCTTTTTCTAAAATCCCACTTCCCTATGTACCAATATACCATTAATGTACCTCTCTTGCATAATAGAAAAAGCTTTCTGTTTTTTCTAGGAGACACTGGAGGCTGAGACCTTACCTCAGCCTCCAGTGTCTCCTATAGAAAACTCCTCTATTTGTTCTTGGTATTCATCCTTTGGGATATGAAAACCATTTGAGGAAGTATTTCAGCAGCCAACCTCATAGACACCCTGCACCTGTCCTCCCCTTGAAGGCGATTTGCAGTTACATGCAGACTATACTCACTGAATACACAGCCAGTGTCTTCCTCTGCTTATTGATTGTTTTGTACCCTACTTTCATTTTGCATATATCATTCAATTGTCAGAGTGTGCAGGAGCTGAGCAATCACATAACAGCCTATGTGGAGGAGAGCTGTAGTGTTGGAAACAGGAGAAGTATGTTCCTAGAAGTCTGTAAAGCTTACCCTACACTATACAATCTGACTGTAAAAACTCCTATTGATCAACTATCAACTATGTAGTATAAAGGCCTGCCTGACTGGATGTAGAGTGATTGGATAAATAGGTATGACCTCTTATTATATAGGTTTGGTAAACCTAAAGGAGATTGTACAGATATTGTACAATCAGATTGTATAGTGCATGTCCACCTTTATACACCTAAAGTGAACCAGTCTTGGTTTCAGTGCCATTAATTGCTAATGGCACCCTAAACACAGAATCAAACTTGCATTTGCCTCATGAAAAAAATGTGTGACAAACACAGCAAAATGCACAGTAAAAAATGTGCAAACCTCAACATACCAAAATGTCCCATGAGATACATTGCCACTTGCAGGGTAGCCCATTCAAATCAACAGGCTGTCCTGTCACATGAAATATGCACCACAAAACATGTAGTCCCACTACACCAGAACAATTACAGAGGAGTTTCCTCACTCATTCACTCACTCACTCCCTCCCTCCCATGTACTTGTATAAAGCTGACCATACACTATGCAATCTGATTGTACAATCTCTGTACAATTTCCTTGAGATTTACCAAAACAATGTAATAGGAGTAGCCACGTAAACAATTTATTCAATTTGTATCAAAGCAGGTAGGTCCTTGCACTACCTAGTTGATGGTAGTTCTAAAGGAGATTGTGCTATCAGATCGGACAGTGTATGGCCACCTTAGAGGAAGAAGAAGGAAAGAGGTGGTATATTAATGAGGGAGGTGTTGTCCAGAGGAGTAAACATACCCTATTCTGTGGTGCAAGCAAGGCAGTGCATGATGGCATATTAACTGCTTGCCCACCATCCTATAGTAGAACAACTGCTACAGGGCGGCAGGGCTGTGCAAAACCACGTATATATACGTGATTTGCATTCCAGGGTAGGGGGTGCACATGCTGCCCTACCCGCACCACCATTGGCGGCTACAGATGTCAGGACCTGGTGATTGCCGAGTAAAACTGACAGGGGAGAGACCTGTGTGTAAGCAACACAGGTCTCTCTCCTGCCAGCAAGGACATGCTGCTGTGTACTTCTCTGCACAGGAAATACACAGTAGTATGTTTCACTAGTAAAACACACACAGCACATGATGTAAAACAGCAGTTAACCCCTTGATCACCCCAGATGTTAACCCCCTTCCTGCTCAGTATCATTAGTACAGTGTCATTGCTTTTTATTAGCACTGATCACTGTATTAGTGTCATTGGGATGTCAGTGGCAGTTAGTCAGTTCCCCCCAGTGTCAGAATGCCTGCTGCAGTCCCGCTATAAGTCGCTAATCACCTGCCATTACTAGTATAAAAAAAATAAAAATTCCAGTATATAAAACGCCATTTGCAAAGGGGAGTAAATCCTCTGGAGGGCAAGTGTTTCCTGGATGGATACATGTGGATATGGGAAGTAATTTAGTGCAAATCCCTGCATTATTATTGTAAAAAAACTACTCCTATAAAAAAATGTAATAAATTAAATAAAAATGTTAAATAGCAGCTATTACTCCACAGTGCAATCACCACAAGAACTTCAATAAATGTATACACAATAACAGCGAAGGGCTCCTTAATAAAGATTAGTAATGTTGACTCAGAATGTGCATATACACAATGCTCATAAATTATACAATCATATATCATATCAAGAAAGGAAAAAAACATTAAAAACGTGAAAACAGGCCCATATATCATCCAATTTGGTTGTAAGTGTCCAGAAAAAAACAGCCACCACAGTTCATGTGCCTCCAATAAAGGAGAATCTTTCACAGTATCAGAAATCCACCACCATGGACTACCACCAAAGAATATCACCCATGTGTCCAATTGGGTGTCTCCTCAACTGATGCAGTGGACCCCTTAAAATAATCAAGGTGGTTAGAGGTGCTTTTAATCACATAGGCAACACATTAGTAGCACCCAGGTTACATCTCCGTATTTCACAGCTCTTGCACTAAAATGGCTCAAAGAGATATTTGCAAAGAACATCCAATAGTGTAGTACCAGTGACTTTTAAATTAAAAAAAATGAAATGGAGTAACACTCATAATGCGTGGAGGCACATACAATTGGCTATTTACAGCATGCATATACATTGCCTTGAAAAAGTATTCATACCCCTTGAAATTTTCAATATTTTGTCGTGTTACAACCAAAAACGTAAATGTGTTTTATTAGGATTTTATGCGATAGACCAACACAAAGTGGCACATAATTGTGAAGTGGAAGGAAAATGATATATGGTTTTCAAAATGTTTTACAAATAAATATCTGAAAAGTGTGGCGTGCATTTGTATTCAGCCCCCTTTACTCTGATAGCCCTAACTAAAATTTAGTGGAACCAATTGCCTTCAGAAGTGACCTAATTAGTAAAGAGAGCCCACCTGTGTGTAACTTAATCTCAGTATAAATACAGCTGTTCTGTGAAGCCCTCAGAGGTTTGTTAGAGAACATTAGTGAGCAAACAGAATCCAAGGAAGGCCAAGGAACACACCAGGCAGGTCAGGCATAACGTTGTGGAGAAGTTTAAAGCAGGGTTAGGTTATAAAAAATATCCCAAGCTTTGAACATCTCACGAAGCACTGTTCAATACATCATCCAAAAATGGAAACAGTGTGACACAACTGTAAACCTACATGGCGTAAGGGGAGGTGGTGTGTGTAGCAATCGTACCCACAGAGATGGACGCGGTTCAATCATTTTGCTCCAACCTCCATCTTGGCAAAGGATCATCCATCTTGTACAAACATATCTTTCCTCATCTTCCTCCTCTCTGAGATCCACAGTAACATGTGGTCGGTGTGTGTTGGAAGTGTCAAATGCACTCGGAGCACAGCAGGGAGCTCCAAGCTATAAAACCTCTCTGAGTTGGGTGCCAGGTGGTCTAAGAAACTGTGCAATCTGGCACCTTGTAAAAGGATAACCCAAGCCTTCCCCTGAGTTCAAAGACATTCCAGGGGAGTCATAAACTCGATACCACTTTTAAAATCCATTTTCCCCCTATGTCTCATATCTTGGAATATGAGAGACTTACATAAAAACCAGGCATATCTTCGGATTTCTCACGAGAAGGCAAACCGTTTAATATGTCACACTCCTTGGCTGGAATGTATAGGAAAGCAGAAAATTACATCACTTGAACCATTCAAAGTATGTATTCCATATTTCATATCTAACCGTTCCGCAGATGCGTCTGCATATTAATCTACCCGCGGGTGGAATGTTACTTGTGCCTAGGAAAAGTTATGAGCCAAAATATAAGCTAGGAGAGATTTTGGTTGTAACTTGGGTCTCCGCCTAGACACCCCTCCCCAAATGAGGTGTTGGTCCTTGGCTTCAGAGACACCCCCTGCTGGGGGACTACAAAATAGGCTGTCTAAAAGTTGAAGTTGAAGAAATCTCCCTTTTAACATCAGAACCAACTTGGGAGACATTGCCCTTTTGCTCTGAAACTTAATCTGATTAACCCAGGACTTTTGGCAAGTACTCTACCTCTCTAAACTTCTTTATGTTACCTTTTTGCTGTGTTATTGCTCTCTATATTTATATATATATTGGTTACATCTTTCTTCTGTAAATATTTTTATTGCACCCTTTTGACCTTTTAGTAATAAATCTTTCTTTCTGAAAGTGTTGAACTGTTTCTATAGCTCTTTAATGCAATTTCCTGCCGCTGAAGTGTGTTTAACCCTCTGTATAGCCTGTCTGTGGTGACAGTGGTATCCAGACGATTATCCAATCATCCTAGTGTTATTGCTGATATTGCAGAGTTTCCACTTTCTCTGTACAAAAAGGAGGTGGTGGCAGTGTGAAGGGTTAATTGTGTAATTAACCTGACCCAGTAACAATTGCACTCAGGCTGTCGGTACCTCGATTTGTGGTCCATTAGCTGGCAAATTTTTGTGCAGGGTGCAGCTGGGCTTGGCATTGTTACGCACGTGACATCGCGGTTTTAGATTGGCTAGTCCTTCGGTCACGAGTTTGGTGAGAAGGTCAGGGGTCTGATGCCGCAATCGTCACAGTGTGCTCAGGGCATCTGCTTAGCATTATTATGAGAATAGTACAATTCAATTCCAGTTGAAAAGGAGGGTCGCACATCGCTGGTATTAACTACTAGAACCTTTATTGGAGACTGCTCAGACAAAACACCATGGCAGAACCATGTTCTGTATGAGAAAGCTCTAATGAAATTTCTTGTGGATTATACCAGCGGTGTGTGACCCTCCTTTTCAGACTTACATCATTTGCTACAGGAGTGTGAGCGGGCTCAGTGCTGATTTGCACCTGCCCTTCACAACTTAAGTCTTAAGTTTTTACTAAAACCAGTAATAATCAAATGTAGAGGCAATTATTTATTATGATAAAGAGTAGCCACATTTAAATAGTCTTACAGATAAAACTGGCCTTTTGAGGGCAACCATAATGATGATGCGGCCAGCAAATTGAATTGAACATCGCTAGTTTACATGATCCTCTTCAATGGCAAACATGTTTTGCTCTAAGAGCTTTTTTAAATGTTGTTACTTAGTTGAATTTATGTCAAGAGATCAAGAAGGAGAAAATTCTTATTTCAAAAGATAATCTTTTGGGCAGTTCAGCTAAAGACATTGAAGTATGAGAGAACAGGACAAATTGGCGTCTACAACTCTTTCTTTTCTTTGTCATATTTTAGGAAGGAAACACCATGTAGAGTAGGGCATGCATAGAGATGGTAGTTCTGTATGCATTAATTAATTTCTTGTGCTTAATAAGTTGAACTAAAACAGATTAAATAAAAAATAAAACATATTGCTGGACTTTAAGTGTGGCCTCTCAACAAAACTGAAAGCAAAATTTGTAATTTCATCTAATAATTCATAATACCTAATATTCGAAATAATATAAAGCATATATTCAGACCAAAACATATACAAACACATACTGAAGAGTATGTTTCGGTTGACCATTATAATAAATGGACTCTTACAATTTAATTCCTAATTGATGATCTTTTCTTGTAAATAATACATGACTTATACATGACTTATAGGGCTGTTCTTCACACCTCTCCTATCAGTGGTTCTTAGAGGTGTGGGGGTCCCTTGAGTCCTATGTCAAAATATGGAATCTCAATACAATTAATAGGCATCACAGCAGTTACTTTTCTGTGAGTTTTGGTTTTCTTTCCAAGTTCATGTTTTGACTAAACAATTGTGTGCCACATTATATGATTGTAAACGTATTGCTAGGATTTATGTTTTTTGCACCCTACGGCTAATAAAGCAATATGCAAAACAGGTTGAGTGAGGCCATACCTATTACCAATTAACTATTAGCAGGCAATCACTAGTCCTGGATATATGAACTTAAAATTAAACACATATATTGATTATGTATGATTAACATGGTACCCAGGTTTGATCAATAAAAAAGACCCTATAAAGTATAAATTCGGGAACTGCAACATATAGCTATAATGTGTTCCCATAATCATGCCAGCAAACAGCCAGCAATCTAAAAATAGTGATGTGCTACTTCTATAACATAAAGTACATTTCCATAAAAGTATATGTGACACCATACATTAAATGTTACATTATTCCCATATAAACATATACAACACTATTTGTTAAATCCAACTCAAAAGATGTGCCAAGAAACAAACACTCATAAGACACAAACAAAAATTAGTGACAAATGAAAGTCTAATTAACAGAATTCATCAAAAATTCTTTAGTTCACCCAAAAAGTGTAGAGCTCCACCACCAGTAGTAATGCTTGCTCATCTGGCCAGTGGACCTATATAAATATATACAGGTCAAAAAGCACTCTATCCAGTTATCTGGTAATATCTCCAGTATAATTCCAATAAGTAATGGTTAGGCAGGTTCCCTTTAAGTCATGGTAGGTCCCCTTTAAATCATAGGTATCCTTCTACTTATCTGTAAGTACGGTTGTCAGAGGTTCTTTTCAGTTACAGGAGTGAGTGCTGTGATTATTAACTTCAGCCATTTGCCAGAAAAGACATGCAGCGCAGAGTTCTCTGGCCAGTCCAGTGATGTCAGCACACTCTCTGGCTTCACGCGGCTAACACGCAGGCTCAGCAGAAAACTTCTGTGCTCGCTCCCGCTCCTAGCAGGAGTGTGTTAACCATGTGAAGCCTGAGAGTGTGCTGACATTGCTGGACTGGTCACCTAAAAAGTCTCATATGTTTTTGATTTAATTACTTTAGGATGTGGTGTGAACAGGGGCGGACTGACCATTTGGAAACTCGGGCACTGCCCGAGGGCCCGGGTCAGTAGGGGGCCCCATGAGATACCCCTGCTACCTTTTTCATAGACTTTTTTGAGTTTGGGCAAGGACACAGGGGCCCCATGATCCCCTATTGCTCGGGGGCCCCATGAGTTGTCAGTCCGCACTTGGGTGTAAACCTTGATCTTCTGATTGTACCTTATTTCTTATACTAAAACATATTAAAACAAAAATTGGAGGACAAAAAAACATGCTGCACCTTTTACATTGTTTTTACATCTGCTTCAGGTCCTTGTCTGTCCTTGTCCTATTCTGCACACCATCTGCCTCTTACTTTTCCTCATTTCCTTTAAAATTAGTATGGCAAGAGCTGGGGCAACAGACACATAATATAATTCCAGGCTTACCCTGTGTTTGTGTATATTTAATAAATGTTATTAATGTATTATGTACAGCATGTTGTACAATAATCCAGAGTTTGTTGGCCATTAATCTGGTGCACAGCTAAAAGAACAGTTGTGTTGCTGTTCAATAATTCAGTTTGGCCAAAAGTGCTGCTGTGTTCATTCCTTAGGTCATGGGGCTACAGGGTATTCAACTTGCTCAAAAGAACCATGCATTTTAGAGAAAGAAAGTAATGCTGTTAATGTTTCATTTCTTTTTATTGTTTTTCCTCTTTTTTATTTGAACTATGTATTTCTTGCAAGGGATTCATTAGTAATTAAGCTTTCATTATTACTAGTATGTTTAGCTTCATTGTGAAGGTCAATTTCTTTTACCACTGATATATCTTCAGATATGTTCCTTAACAGCTATGGTTTCTGGGCAAAGTAATGTGTTAGTGTTATTTTAAGCAATTAAAACTTAATGAAGCAGGATGTTTTTTAACACAAGTCAATTGTGCTTATCCTCCCCATCCGAGATTTCTTATCATTTCAATTACCTATTCAGCTATACACTGGTTTAGTGTTGTTGTAAAATTCTCTCTGAAGATTCATCTCAGCATTTTAGAAAGCTCTTGCAAAGCAAGCATTATGCTTTTAGTATGGAAATAACTTTCCTCAATGAACCAACTGCAGTGCAATAGCCATTTATAAGTTCTGACACATGGCTTGACAAATGTGTCATATTTTAAATAAGTAGATTCAAGAAGAGAAAATATTAAGAAAGGAAGCTAGCTAGAGGAAAGATGGCAATGTCATTTTTTAAATATGCATCACATTATCACTTCTTAGGGACTAAAGCATCAAGTTTAGTTGTTTAGTGATTTTCCTATGATTTGGTTGATGCAATGCCTTAGGCAGTTTTATTCATTTTTTCATTTTCCTGAAGTGACAAAACAGCAGTTACAACAGGTTTGTGTGATTTGTATTAAAAATGAATCCATGATGCTGCACGCAAACTACCCTGCATTACAATTATGAACATATACTGTCATTGCCACTATCGCTTTGGTAATCAAAATGTTTGACTCTGTGGGGACTTTATTAAAATGTATGTAAACCCTAACAATGAACTTCTCTTATTTGCCACCTTTGGTCTGTTAAATGCAAATTACTAATTAAATGGAAAGTTAAATACAATTGAAAATGTTTTGTTATATCAGTTCAATTAATGCAAAAAAGAAAAAAGGGTGGATTGTGCCAGAAATATTGTGAGCTGATAGTTTTCCTCATTCACTTCCCCTGCTGACTGTTCAATTAACATTGTTTCCAGCTCTCAATATAGTCTTTAACTGCTCTCCCATCCTGGGTGGATGTAATATTACGTCTTCCCAGGATCTCGCCTCGCGTGCGCCCCACAGCAGATAACAGACCGTTGTACCGGGCCGCTGCTGATACCATGTGATTGCTACAGTGATCACAGTGATGTCATCATAGTGATCACATGGTATGGAGAAGCCCATTAACAGCCTTCTGTACCGAGTGATTATCTGTGGCCAATCACAGCTAATCACAATAGTACACACTGAACGAATAGAAAAAATGTTTGCTTATAACAGTGATTATTATAGCAATCATAGTGTGTAAAAAATGCTAATCACCTTCCTGAGTAGTACAATGTTACTATGGCAACACTGTATTGCTGTGTACACAGTATGTAAAAAAATAGATAAATAAAATGTAAAAAAAAGTTTAAAAATTGCAAGAAAAAAGAAAAAAATAGATATATGATGTTGCTGTACTGCATTGGTGACAGTATGTAAAAAAATATTTGAAAAATGTTTTTTAATTTTTGGAAAAAATTGTGACAAAAAATTAGAACCTCAAAAAACTCCCCATGCCTCTTACTAAATACCTCGAACTGTTTACTTTCCAAAAAGGGCTTATTTGGCAGTATTTGTACTGTCCTGACTTTTTTGGGTCTCAAGAAATGAGATAAGCCATCAGTACACCAGAATTGATCAATTTTCAAATATATATATATATATATATATATATATATGCTCTGATTTGGGTTATTTTCACAAAAAAAATGTAGCAATACATTATGGACCAATGCGGTAAACCATGCGCAAATATTTTACTAAACTGCATTTAATACAGTATTGAATATATGTGCCCTGTAGAAATCAAAGATGAATTAAAAAGCAATGAACAAAAAACAATAGCCATCACCTCACCGCAGACAATGTTGTCTGTCCTCCTTTAAAAGTAAAATAAAATAAAACATGATGTCATCAGTATGGCCATATAGTCAAGAGTATGTATAGCCAGACAGCAACTCGCACCTGTCGTCTGTCAGACCATTACTCAGAGCACTATGGGCTAGCCTCCTTATATAGTCAAAAATTGGAGTAATGCAAAGTGTTGGAGAATGGTGGACAGTCGTATGGTTGTGTAAGTGCAGTTTGCACCAGGAGGATGCCATGCTGTGTAGGGTCCAGACACTTATGTCCTCAACTATGATGAATTAAATGTTCAGTAAGATCATATGCTGTTACAAGTCCCACGACTTATATCATTTGATTAATTGACAACATTGACAACACTGCAACTCCATAGCAGGGGCGGACCGACAACTCATGGGGCCCTCAGGCAATAGGGGATCATGGGGCCCTTACCTACACTCAAACCAAACCCAAAAAAGCCTATGAAAGGTACCAGGGGCATCTCATGGGGGCCCCCTCCTGACCCAGGGCCCTCGGGCAGTGCCTGAGTTCCCTAATGGTCAGTCCGCCCCTGCTCCATAGATACAGTACTGTAAATGACTATTGTCACCCTGATGAAAGAAAACTAATGCAGCAAACACATATAGGGCTCATAACCTGATTAGGTTTATATAAACTTTAAGCAAATCTACTGTATATAGTGCAAATGGACACTTTTTTCTTTTCAGAACAAACTGAATTCTTGAAGAATTAGAATTGGCAATGTGCAGAAAACATATTTTAAAGACTCACTATAGTGAATATATGATGAATTCTGATAACAGTATGTAGTTGTTAACTGTAATTATAGCTTTTAGTATATGAATCCTGCTTTTTATTTCATTTCATTTCAATTGCCCTTATTTATAAATTTTTCTCTACCATCAGAGATGCTTGCTAGGGTCTGTAGCAAAAATTACAGTTACAAGTTTTAGGACAAACCATACAATCTTGGCTGGAGTGCTCACAATGAGAATCTTCCTTTCATATAGTTAAAAAAAAGCTGTAACTGCTTAAAGTGTTTGCTGGAGTTGGGCTTTAATTTGTCAAATAGTTAAAGCAGTTCTAAATCTTAAACTTGAAATCTGAACACACATCCTTCTATGTAGTGTACCTGTTTCTATCCAAAGCTTTGAGTGTGATTTCTCTCTGCTGCCTCATTCTTTTGATTTCTGTATAAGTCACATCTGAAAGCTTTTCCCTGACACCAAGAGAAAAATACTGGCAGGAGAGAAGAGCTTCAGCACACAACCTGTGACTGACAGTCACAGCTCTGTATGTTATTTGTGTAGTGGGTGAAAGCTGGTGTGTCCCTTCCCTCCAATCAGGGTTCAGAGTTCTTCTTCCCAAGCTGTGGAGTGTGTGAATTCAGATTCCCACCCCTTGCTTTGTGCTGCTGAGAGATGCTGAATGATTCTGTGTAAACTCTGTGTTTTAGACTATATAGGACAGATGGCTGCAGATAAACAGGTACAACCTATGTGGGAGGATTTATTTAATCTCTGTGTATCATGAGAGGTTAGACACTTCACTGGTTATATGCAAGGTTGTTCAACCACTTTACAGTCCAATGAAAGCTACATGTCCATCTAAACTACCCTAGGTGAAGCTATCAGGTGGAATTGCTGCAGTAATTTCTTTGCAAAAAGAACAGCATTGTAACACTGTTAAGTAAATGGAAAAATAAATGAATCTACTTACATGATCAACAGTATTAATACTATGTTAAAGGAGGAATCTGAGAAAACAAACATTGCTGTATTAATGATAAAGTTATTTTTTTCTTTTGCGCATAATACTTTAAGTATTGTGGACCATGCAAACTCTATTACTATTGCGCAACTACCAACCTGTTGTCACATCAATTATTGGATTCATCCTTTCTTTGAATCTTACGTCATCTCACTTTGGTGGTCCCATGCTCACCACAGCTTTATGTTCTTCTTCTTAGCTTACAGAAATGGTCTTCTGCTGTTACAGCCTATCCTCTTCTAGTTTGGATGTGATAAGAATTCATATATGCCCACCTATACATCACTTTTGTTAAGAGTAGTCATTTCAGCAATATGTATTTCTTGGCAGCCTAAACAAGCATGGCTACTGTCTAAAGATCTTGCTTCATTTCAATAGTTTGAAGTAATGTACACACTAAGTAGAATTGGGTAATTAGAAGCCTTACATCCAGATTGGCATTTATTATCCTTTGTTTGCAGGTGACTATATAATTTTCAACATTAAAAATCACTTGCCCCATAAAATATTTTGAATGGCCACCTGCTCCCACTTTAAAGTATTTTTGAACAGGTTATGGGAAAAGAAGTTAAAATTCCAAAGAGAATTAACACTAATATATAATTTTGCTTTTGAAATTCATCTACAACAAGACCAACACAAAAAATACAGTAAAGCATCACTGTTGCCAAGCTTAAATTCCAGATAAAACATCTCCCTGTAAAGAAGCATGAAAATACTTACAACGTCTGCTGCCAATGTCTCAAAACCCCACTCCATTGAAGAGACACCACCTTCTGCAGCACTCAATAGTACCTCTCACCAACCTCCATGTCACTTCAGGACACAAAATTGGTGTGGAGGTCAGTGAGAGGAACCACTGGGCGATGCAGTCACACAATATATTTACAGTTCTGAAAGTATATGCTTTAGAAGAAACTTCACACGATTAATCCTCTTCATGGATCAATGGCGTGCACTGCAGGAGAGATAAGCATATACATTCTTCTGTACAGGGAGTTGTTTTATATGGATTTGGCTTGATAGCAGGGTCGACTTAAGAAACAGCTGTTACTACATAGAGGAACTGATCCTTATCCACCTTTTTGCCAGCTGCAGATCTCATTCTTGAGAACCCAAAGCATACTATTAATAAGGGAAAAAAGACCTGCATTTGAAAACTCAAAAAATACAGTTGACTTTAAATACTATATCAGGGATATAGCTGGTGCAGATATTTACTACGAAATTGGTGGACCACAATGTAAATAAAAATGCCAATTTTTTGAAGCCTTTGTGGTCCTTACTAATACTTCTGAAAATGTCTCCAAACTGTTTTTTTCAGTAACATAGTAAATGAAACAGCATTGATTTAATTGAGTGCAACCCTTGAAAACTCTAAATACATTTTCTTGTTTTTGTCTTTAGATTCCAAAGGAATACCACATATACCAGAAGTTCCCAACAAGCATCCACTCATCACTCAACATGTAGCCTGCTGTGCTCTGGACTTTATCAGTATCAGAGTATAGGAAACACAATGGGGTTGATTTACTAAAGGCAAATAGGCTGTGCACTGCAAGTGCATTCCAAATGCACTGTGAAGTGCACTGAAAGTGCAGTTACTCTAGATCTGAGGGAAACATGCAAGGAAAATAAACAAACAGCATTTTTGCTTGCACATGATTGGATGAAAGAAGCATAGCTTCACCTCATTTTAGAGCTTCCCCTTGGATATAAAGCAACTGCAATTCCAGTGCACTTGCAGGTGCACAGGCAGTGCACAGACTATTTGCCTTTAATAAATCAACCCCAATGTGAAACAATACCTTCACAGTGTGTTTACATAGGAAGTAATGTCACATTAGGTGTTAGGCACTCCATAGCCTCCCTGGCGGTATTCCCGAGTGTAGCTTGGGGTAAAGTTTCAGTACCACAAGCGGTAACCCCGAGCTACACTCAGGCTTGATCCCTCGATCACTTACCTTGTCCTGCGCTCCCGCGATGTCCCTCCTGCAGTGTCCCCGGCAATGTAATCCGTCATTTGTCATTTGGGTTCCGTCCTCTGCGAGCGTCGGGACGTACGGGGGAGGGAACAGAGGGAAATTTGAAAATAACAAAAAGTGACATTCACTAAAATCACTAAAATCACATAGTAAAACATTACTGTATCAAAGCATTTCACATACATTTTGTCCCGAGTGCTTTGTCCTGTGCCCTGCCTCCATTTTTACTGTTCTTTCTGCCTGGAAACTGAGAAATGTCCATGGCGTCCAAAAAGTGTCCCTTTAGGTCAGTGTTTCTCAACTCCAGTCCTCATGGACCCCCAACAGGTCATGTTTTCAGGATTTCCCTCAGATGAAACAGCTGTGGTAATTACTAAGGCAGTGAAACTGATCAAATCACCTGTGCAAAATAATGGAAATCCTGAAAACATGACCTGTTGGGGGTCCATGAGGACTGGAGTTGAGAAACACTGCTTTAGGTCAAAAGCGGTTTTAGACCAGCTAGAGAACAGCGATAGTAAATTAGAACTACTTGCAGAATTGAGTGATAATGATTCGTGGGGAAATTCGTCATCAGACACTGAAAACGATTTTGCGACTTTGCTCAGTGATGTGCGAACTTGGCGCTATATTTCAGTGAGTTATTCCTACAAATTACAGGCCTACAATAAAAAAAATACATATTTCCATGCAAAAAAATGTACCGCTTTGAGCACAGAAATATGGACATAATCAGACCGCTAGGGAGGTTAAAGGCTAAAATCACCTTTTGAAAAAAATAATAAATTCACATTTTTTGGTGAGCTGTTGCACCAAGCTGATTGACATGAATCATGGCTCCAACACAAGAGATGTCAGTTAAAACAAAGGAGAGGTTTATAAAACACAGAAATATGGACATAATCAGACCACTAGGGAGGTTAAAGGCTAAAATTACCTTTTGAAAAAAATAATAAATTCACATTTTTTTGGTGAGCTGTTGCACCAAGCTGATTGACATGAATCATGGCTCCAACAGGAGAGATGTCAGTTAAAACAAAGGAGAGGTTTATAAAACTTCTTCAAGAAGGTAAATCATCATGGAATGTTGCAAAAGATGTTGGTTGTTCCCAGTTAGCTGTGTCTAAAATCTGGACCAAGTACAAATCAAATGGGAAGGTTGTAAAAGGGAAGCATACTGGTAGACCAAGGAAGACATCAAAGCGTCAAGATATAAAACTTAAAGCAATATGCCCCTAAACAAAAAATGCACAACAAAACAAATGAGGAACAAATGGGCAGAAACTGGGATCAATGTCTGTGACTGAACTGTAAGACATCGCCTAAAGGAAATGGGATTTACATACAGAAAAGCAAAATGAAAACCATCATTAACGCCCAAACAGAAAAAAAGCAAGGTTACAGTGGGCTAAAGAAAAGCAATTATGGACTGGGATGACTGGATGAAAGTGATATTCAGTGATGAATCACAAATCTGCATTGGGCAGGGTGATGATGCTGGAACTTTTGTTTGGTGCCATTCCAATGAAATGTTTAAAGAACAAAACATGCAAATTTCCATCATTGATGATATGGGGGTTGCATGTCAAGTAAAGGTACATGGGAGATGACAGTCATTAAATCTTCAATAAATCCACAGGTTTATATTCAGTTGTTGGACACTTTTCTTATTCCCTCAGTTGAAATGATGTTTGGTGATGACATAATTTTTCAGGTTGATAATGCATCTTGCCATAGGGCAAAGGCTATGAAAACTTTCCTTCAAGAAAGACATATGATGTCAATGACATGGCCTGCAAATAGTACAGACCTGAATCCAATTGAAAATCTATAGTGGAAATTAAAGAAAATGGTCCATGACAAGGCTCCAACCTGCAAAGCTGATCTGGGAACTGCAGTAAGAGAAAGTTGGAGCTGGATTAACCTCCCTGGCAGTATTCCTGAGTGTAGTTCAGGGTTAACTTTCAGTATCAAAATCGGTAACCCTGAGCTACACTCGGGAATACCCTGCAGCGTTGCTCTGGGATCCCTCTTACACTTACCTTGTCCTTCACTCCCATGATGTCCCCCCTGCAGCATCCCCGGCCATCTCCTCCGACCGAGGCCAGCATCCGTCTTCCAGGTTCCGGTCCCTGCGAGCGTTGGGACGTACGGGGGACGGAACGGCGGGAAATGTAAACATTTTAAAAAACGACATTCACTAAATACACTAATATCACATAGAATAACATTACTGTATCAAACCATTTCACACACATTTTGTTCCTAGTGCTTTGTCCTGTGCCCTGCCTGCATTTTTACTGTTCTTTCTGCCTGGAAACTGAGAAAAGTCCATGGTGTCCAAAAGGTGTCCCTTTAGGTCAAAAGCGGTTTTAGACCAGCTAGAGAACAGCGATAGTAAATCATAACCACTTGCAGAAATGATTGATAATGATTTGTGGGGAAATTCGTCATCAGACACTGAAAACGATTTTGCGACTGAGCTCAGTGATGTGCAAACTTGGTGCGCTACTTCATATTTCAGTGTTTTTGGTTTTATTATATTATTGAATTAAATGTATTATTATGATAATTATATTATTATTTTTACGATTATTTATTATATTATAATTTATGGTTTTGTGTTTCAAACTTTATCATACCTGGGATGTTTACTAGACTCTTGTTCGGACAGACTTCAGTGAGTTATTCCTAAAAATGACAGGCCTACAATAAGAAAACAACATATTTCCATGCAAAAAACTGTACCGCTTTCAGCACAGAAATATTGACATAATCAAACCGCTAGGGAGGTTAATGAAGAATACTGTTTGACGATAGGTAATTCCATGCCTCAGAGAATGTAAGCGGTTATAAAAACCAGAGGTGGTACAACAAAGTACTAGTGGTGTACTGTAGTGTTTTTTTCATGATGCCATAATATTTTCCTCAGAATTGAGTGATTCCATATTTTTTTCCTCTGCTTGATCTGCAAAAACAGTTGCAACTGACTACCGTTTTCTTTCTTTCTTTTTTTTTTAAGCGTTTCTTAAATCCAGAAGGTTGTAATGGTAAATGAAATTAGTTTTGAGGCATGTCTGTGATTAGTTTTTTTTTCTACACAATTAAACAATTGAATGAACATTTTCCAGGAGTGGTGATTCCATACTTTTTGCAAGGGGTTATACAATGATTTACTAAAGGACTCAAAAACTTGTGTGAATATTATTATATATATTATTTTATCTTATCAGGTGAATAACAAATTCCAAATCACTTTGAATGACAAATAATTGCCAGATCTTTTCATGTGAAGTGAATATTTACACAATTTCTCCAATGAAGGTTCTCAACTTCTTTGGTAAATCAGCTTCAATGTGTTGCAATAGCACTTGCTAACACAACCCATACATTTTGAAATTTTGCTAAAATTGGAACATGTTAATGTTGCATAGTGGAGTGCTACACTGCAGCTGTATTGATCCTACGTCTGGGTTTTGTCATTACCATAAAGTAGTAAGACACTAGTGGTCATGGGAGCTATGTAGCTCTAGATACTCTAGTATGGGCTATTCAAAGCAATATTAGAAATTCTACCCAAAAACCTGTAAATATGGACAATAAATCAACATGGCACTCACAGAATGTTACATTCAAGGTTATATCTCAGTGAGTAAATTAAGACCGGAGAAATTTGTTTATGGAGCATTAATTAGATTAGATATTAAAAAAAAGTTGTTTTAAGACAAAAGCTTGTATTCAGAGGTCCTATTGATGTGCATGTAAAAACTGAGAAGATGCATGCATATAAAGGTCTTAGTAAAGTCGCTTCTTAAATAGTTTGAACAGTGAGGCAGATTTGAAAGTTTGTCAAGCAAAAGATAGTCCTTTTTAGTATGCAAAAGCATACGTAGATATAAGCAACAGCAATGCCTGTCATACGCTAGTTATTTAGAAGCAGATATTTGTTTGGAGGGCCATTAAAAATTCAGGTAAGTAGGGGCAAAGGATATGTGAAGAGCGCAGAGTAGAAAACACATATATATAGTAAGGTGGAAGGCCATTGATGTAGGGAGAGAGTAACTGATTTGGCAGAAGTTATGCATGAATTTCAGATGGTCCTACATGAACATGTCAAGGAACTTACTGCTACCATTTTCTGACACTTGCGGATGTTCTATCTCTCTGGGGCATTTCCTTCATTGCTTCCCTACTGAGCCACCAGGCAGACATCACATTGGTATTAATGGTCCCGTACTCCTAATGTCTCTACAGTAGGTGAAGATCCTCGGGATTCCCGATGTCTCAGTTTAGTGTTCATTGCACTATACAGCCATCTCTATTTGAATATGGGGATACCGCCAGGCGCAGTTTCAGGATGTGATGACATCATTGTGTGGACATGTTTTGTCCAGGAATCACCGAGGACTTTTTTAGAATGAGGAGGGGTTAGTCTCTTGCTACTTAAATATCCTGTCTCTCAAGCAGCACCTTCTAGTGTTGAGATATTATCACTGCAATATATTAAAATAAAACCTAGGCTAAACCATATGTGTCATTTGTGTGTAATAGCAATGGGCATGGCATAGCGAGAAGAATAATAATTTATCATAACACAATTCTTAGTAGAATATTATGATTACCATTCATGTCTAGAGAACCTGCAGATAATGAGGGAGTATCTTGAACAGACAAAACAAAATAATTTATTTATTCAAGAAAAATGATGAAATTTAGATCAGTATTTAATCCCATTTACACTAGGGTCCCTAATGTAAGAATCCAGTATTTTTCTTCCTGGAGTAGGATCCTATCAAAGTCTCTTCTTCTAGATGATCTTCTAGATGATGGATTCAGAGTAAAAATACCTTTAACTTTAAGGCCCTCAATTTGGCCTTTATTTTTGTCTCTAATGCTGAGCTAAAGGATTTTCCTTTTCTTTGTCATCAGTTTTGGGTTTACTTTTTATATCGCTAAGATGTTCTTCTATATAGATTTGCATTTGTCTTTTTGTTTTTCCTGTATATAACTTTTTCCATGGACATTCTAGCATGTACAGTAGATAATTTTGCTGGCAGAACAATTTATAAAATCTTTTGATTTCGTAGATCTTTGTTTTGGTCCGCATCGGTGAACGTCCGTGTTTTTTCAACTAGTGGGCATAACTGACAGTTACCGCAATTTTCAGTTTGTTGCTCTTTGAACTCAGATTGTTCCAGTAGGTCATTTAAGTTGGAAGTTTTTCGTGCCACCATTTGAGGTTTCCCATCTCCTATTTCCGCAAGGGTAGGACTGGCTGTTAAAACAGGCCAATGTCTTTGTAAGGTATTTCTTCCTTCCTTCCATTGTTGCCATGTTTAGTGATGAATCTGGTGTGACCTGTGTAGTCAACTTTCTGTTTTTTGCTTTGTTTGTCTAATAAAGTTTTTCTCAGAATCATCAACACTCTTTTCTTTGCCTTTCTCAATGCTCTATCTGGATAGCGTCTCTACCTGAATCTCTGGTACATAAATGTTGCATCTTGTTGGAATTGGGAAATATCGGTGCAGTTCCTGTGTACTCAGAGAAATTGACCAATGGGTATACCATGTTTAAGGGTCTCAGGGTGATGCCTATTCACAAGTAGCAGATTTTTTGCTGCAGTTTCTTTTATGAATGTTCTGGGGATAGGGTGATGGAAATAAATAAGTCCAGAAAATAGATTTCTTTGAAATTGTAACTGAATGTCAGTTTGATATTCCTCTCATTCTCATTCAGTTCCAACATGAAATCCCTGAACTGGTCCTCTGATCCAGTCCAGAGTATCAAGATATCATCAATGTACTCCAGCCATTCTTTTATGTGACTGAGGTACATCGAGGTCTGATACACTATCTCCTGTTCCCAGAGTCCCAAGGGGCCCCCATGGAGGTACAACAAATTTGTTGATAGCTCACTCCCAAGAATTGGAAACAGTTGTTATTCAACATACATTTTAATAGTTCCAGAATTAATTTGTTCTGGGCTCCCATTTTTGGATAATGTAATTCCAAGAAGTGAGACACTGCTATCACTCCCCATTTATGGGGGATGGACATGTATAGTGATTCCACATCTACCCCAGCCAGAAAGGTTCCTTCTGGTACCTCAAGGCCTTCTAATTTTGATCGGACATATCTTGTATTTTGTACAAAGGATGGTAGTGTAATTACCATATCCTTGATCATATTGTCAATATACTTGCCTATTTTTTCCAAGGGTCCATTAACAGCAGATACTATGGGCCTACCTGGTGATTTAAAGGGATTTTTATTAATCTTGGGTATCACGTAAAATGTTGGTATATTGAAGATATCAATTTTCAAAAAATCATATTTGTGTTTAGTTCAAAGATTAGCTTCAAAGGTCCATAGTAATTTATGGTTCAGGGAATCCATAATCTTTTGGAAGGGGTTTTTCAGCACTAGGTATTGGTATCTCTTTATCATCTTTTAACCTCTGCCTCATATTTGTCATTATTCATTAATACAACAGTTCCTGCCTTGTCACTTCTTTTTACAGTTATGTTGGGGGCATTTTTTAATTCATTAAGGGCAATTATTTCCTCTCTAATTAGATTATTTGGTCCATTTGTATTCCACTCTATCTTTTTTAAGATCAGAGTGCCAACAATTCAAGGAAGAGGCTCACCCATTTATTTCCACTTAGATTTGGCATCCTTTTCGATTTGATTTTTAATCTTGTTTTCCTTTTCCCCTTTTGGGTTGTTGCCTCTTCAGTGTTATCCTCATCTGATTCATTTTTCTCAAGCAAGCCAAGCAAGCAAGATATTGAAGAGTTTGTTTCTGTAATTCATGGATCTGTTTTTATCCTGCGGGTATATTGTGTAAAGCTCTAAGTCAGGGGTGTCCAAACTATGGCCCTCCAGGTGTTGAGGAACTGTAAGTCCCATGAGGCCTTGCAAGACTCTGACATCCAAAGGCAAGACACCCAGAGGCAGAGGCATGATGGGACTTGTAGTACTTCAGCAGCTGGAGGGCCATAGTTTGGACACCCCTGCTCTAAGTAGTACTTTGAGCAGAAATAAATTTAAATCCTTGAATACCTCAAATTCATTCATTGTATTAGTTGGAAAGAAGGAAATCCCCTTCTGTAGGAGTTTAAGATGTCTATGTTTAGTTTGGAAGCCTGACAGATTTATGACTTTTAAATCAGTCTTAGCTTGGGATATTAAATTCAAGCTCCTCTTTATCTAATTCCTCTGACTTCTTGTTCGACCTAGAGTGTTTGTTTTCACAAAATTTTGTTTTCCTCCAGCTTTTTTTACTTGATTATTCCCTTGATTGGTTCTCTGTTTTTGAGGTTCCCCTTGTTCCAAGTCTGCTGTTTCCTCTCCTAAAAAAACTCACAGTTTTTTTTCATTAGTGATATCTTCCTCACTATCGGATGATTGGGAGACACTATGTCTTGGGGTATACCTCCTACGTTTGGATCTACTCCTTCCTCTTTGCAGTTGTGAGGCTAAAGATCTCACCCTTGCTCCAATCTTCTAGGTCCATTCTAAACCTCTGTTGTTTAGTTGTACGTAGGTTTTTCGGAACCTTCTCGATTTCTTTCTTTAACAATTCATTATGTTTATTGAAATTGGGGTCATCCTTAAAGAGGTCCAGGGACTATCTGGTCAGACAGTTCCAATAGTTGTGATTTTTCTTCTTTATCAACTTTAGACGCATAACTTCTTTCCATGTTTCCATTTAAACATGCATTCCATGTTTAATACATGCTTTCCATTTCTCTAGAAATCTTTCAGTATGGAGATGTTCCGCAGGTAAAACTTTTTCTCTTAGATGTAGGATTCCAACGACATAATATCCCACTTTCAATTTAGGTATTTAATGGTTAGTTTCCAATGGTTTCTAAATGTAATGTTCAACTCTTCCTTTGTATTATTTGAAGTTTGATTTACGTAATTCAGAAAAGCTGATTTAATTTCCTCATCCAGGTCTTCTCCAATCTTATATGCCATACCCATTATAAATTATAAACTATAATTCACTGCAGCTGTATTGTCTACTACTCCAGTGACTGGAGGTGCCATTCAAAATGTGCAATATAAAGTACAACATACTAAAAATTGAAAAATAAAGTGCTTATCTACACCATTGTGGTGTGTTATGCCACGTATCAGCATGCATTGCATTATGGCAGATTGTTTTAATGCAATACATACATGCAATTGTGTAGTATAATGAATGCCCTCTGGTTAGTCCATAGTCCCACTATTAAGGGAAAGGGAGAAAGGGGGGGGGGTGGAGGAGAAACCTACTACTGAGTCCGGCGGAGGGTCCTCAGGGGCTCCAGAAAAATAACACTTCAAGGCTGATTTTCAGAGTGGAGCAGAAGCAGATCTCCAAATTGATATGTAGAGAGAAAGGTAGAGAAGGCGCCACTGTGTAGACTGTAAAAACACTTTATTAAAAAATAGCTGAAAATACGCTTACATTTTGGAAGGTACACACAGGCACATCTGTAATATATAGCTGTTTTCCGGGACTGGTGTGGACACGCTGCGGATGGGAATTGTCCAGAACCTGAGTCCAGAGCAGGTTGTAAGATGGCGCAGGGCTGGGTTAGCACTGAATTACAGAAACTGAGTCCAGAAGAGGGTATGGGATGGAGTAAGGCCGGATGAGCTCTGTAAGATGCGGTGGAATGCAGGTGGAATGCAGGTGGACTGCAGCGTTCACCATGACTGCGTGACCGGAAGTGATGCAACAACGATTTGGAGCATATGCACCACCTACAGAGGCATGCTCTTTTCTCAAGCTTACCATACACTCAGATGTGCTCGTTCTTATGCTTTATTGGGCAGTAGGTCTACCCTCTAATGGACAAAAATAAATGAATACAGAAATTGGACAAAATAAATAGACAACACGGTCATGTGCCATCTAGTGGACAATATTCAAATTGTACTGTACCATAACTGAACTGCTAAAATGTACCATTTCATTTTAGTATTTTGCTATAGATATATACTAAAAAAACATGCATATACTAATCATATACTAATCATCTTGTATGAGAGTGTGACCAATGCTATATCAAGGTATATTGCCAGATGAAAAGGAAAGAAGGGGAAAGGGAATATTTTAGTCTAAATGTAAGTATACTATAGAACAGATAATACTAGTTAGTGTTTTTTCCAACATTTTTCCAACATCTTCCGACATTGGCGCTGTCTCCACCTTTTTATTCTAATGGAATGCCTATGTATCAAAGAACATCAAAAATATATGCCTGCACCATTTCTGGCAGTGCAGTGAAACACACTTCAGTGTGTCACAGCACACTGCACTGCAATGCATGTACAGTATGTTGATATTTTGAATGGCAGTGCATTGTACCATTTTAAGTTTTTGTGTGATCCTCTGGACAACTCTGGGGCCACAATAGAGGCCCCCTTGTATTCACTACATTGACCACGGACTTATACAGTGCATGAATAAAAGGAAGACTACAGTATACCTATATCTGCAAACAATTTGTTATGCATAATTTTCTTTAATCTTTGAAAATACATTTTTGTGTTTTTTTGTCATTTTTTTGTATTTGGGTAAAAACATGTTTAAACATTTAGTTGTAGCTTAAATTTTAAGTATTAAAATGGAAAGTTTGAATTGACTGTCAGACTATATATTTATTGTTTCAAAAAAATCTTAGCAGTTTTTTTAAATGGCTTTTTCTCTACAATTTTGAACGAAAGCACTGTCACTTTTTAAGGCTTTTTAGAAAGGAAAATGTACTTGTTAAACTTGAGTGTTTTCATCTCTGTTTTTTCCTTTGCAGTTTGTTTTGAAAAAGTAGTGTTAAGATGTTAAGATCAGAATAGAAACTCACAACCGTGTACAAATATCTTTAAGTGTGCTACAAGTGCAGCCCTTTCTTACACCCCCTGTAGTCTACTGGTGGGGTTGATTTACTAAAGCCAAATAGACTGTGCACTGAAAGGGCAGTTGCTCTAGATCTGAGGAGAACATTCAAGAAACATTTAAAAAAAAAAACAGCATTTTTGCTTGTACAGGATTGGATAAAAAAAATCAGCAGAGATTCATCTCATTTCAGAGCTTCTCCTCGAATTTAAAGGATACATTCACTTTTGGGAACATGTTACACATTCCACCCATTTTTAGGGTGGAACATGTAACATGTTCCTGATGCTGCAGCTGTGACAACCGCCCCCCTCCCTCTAACAGATAATATGGGGAGAAGTTTCCCTGTACTATCTGTCAGATCTATCTGTCACGGACACGCCATTCATCCGTGAATCTAGGACTTCCATGAATGAATTAACTGCATGTCCTGACAGCCTTAGCGGCTGTGGGCTTGTACTTTTCAATGAACTGTGGAGCGCAGTGGTAGTTCATTGAAGCTTCCTGGAAGAATATCTTCTTGGCTGTACATCCTGTACTGCAATCAGATATTCTGACAGGCCTGCAGAAGACCTGCATGGTGTCAGCGATCTACTGATCGCTGGTGCATTGCTATCCAGGCTCCTTTGTACAGAAATAATAAATGCACATTTTTTTACTTGCAAAAAAATGTGCATTTATTATTTTTGTCCAAAAGGTGAACTTATCCTTTAAAGGAACTGCACTTGCAGTGCATAATATATTTACCTTTAGTAAATCAATCCCAATTAGTATGCTGAGGGCAAAAGACAGCTCTGCACTTTTGTCAAGACCAACAGAGTTTTTTTCACTTATAAAGCAAATATAATAAAATGCTTTTGATGGTAATGTATATTTAGCAGATCAAATAGAGCATAATAAGATACATATATTGTTAGGGTTTACATACACTATAAATACAAATAGTTCATCTGCTTGAAAGTGTTTTAGCCTCAATGCCTCCAAAGTCTTATGTTGCTTATGCTATATTACATTACTTGTTTTCATTGCTGATGGCTGTTATTGTTTAAATTCTAAATCCAGTTAGAACTTAGAAGATTTCATTTTCTGTACTTTTTTTTGTTCCCATCTAGGACCCAATTGGATATATTACCCAGGGGTGGACTGACAACTCATGGGGCCCCCAGGCAATAGTGGATCATGGGGCCCCTGTGTCCTTGCCCACACTCAAAGCACACCCAAAAAAGTATAAAAAGTATCAGGGGCATTTATGGGGCCCCCTACTGACCCCAGGCCCTCGGGCAGTGCCCGAGTGCTCAAATGGTCAGTCCTCCCCTGATATTACCCCTACTCTTTCTCTTTGTAATATCCGCACAAGGTATGGTGTTACCAGGGCACAGATAGCAATATTCCTCCTCCACTTCTAAAAGATTTTTACCTGTATCCACACTGGAGAAATTTCCCAGCTTTTGTGAAATACCATATTTATATCAACAAAGAAGTGATGGACAATGTATCTACACTTGTTTGTGCAATGGGTATGGTATAAGCATAGCAAATGGATGCAATGTTGTGGAAGATTTTATCTGGTGAAGATTACATGATCTTTGGTTGTAACATTACTTTGAGCAATATTATGACAGCCAGATAGCATAAGATTGCACCATGAGTGTGTGGGGAACAGGGGCGGACTGACCATTTGGAAACTTGGGCACTGCCCGAGGGCCCGGGGTCAGTAGGGGGGCCCATGAGATGCCCCTGGTACCTTTTTCATAGGCTTTTTTGAGTTTGATCCCCTATTGCCCAGGGGTCCCATGAGTTGTCAGTCCGCCCCTGGTGGGGAACCTCATGTGCAGCATTTAATGACAGATTTGTCACTTTTTTAATAGCAAAGGGTTATTAAGTGTTCTGCTATTTATGTAATAGTAAAGATTTGTATTTTTTCTAGTTCAGGAATGCAGTTACTTTTAGTATTTTATATTTACGCTCTAGTAAAGAGGGTGTGTTTTTGATATGTATAGAACATGGCAGTGGTGAGGTTTGTATATATTAAGGAAAGGATTTCCCAGATTCCCTGACAGGAAATGAGAGGAAATTCAACCAAAAGAGGGACATAAAAACCAATGAAAAACCTGATAGAGACTGTAATCCTTCCCTTATTTGCTCTAAACAAATAAGATTTTGGCTAAAGTTGGGCTTAACCATGACACTGGTGGAATATATTTAATATATTCTACTTAAAGGCTAAGTTCACCTTTAGAACATGTTACATATACACCCGTATTTTAGGATGTAACATGTCCCAGCACCCCCACCCCCTGAGCCTCTCTTTTCCCTTGAGAACTGGCAGGGATTCTTCTCCCTGCAGCCACTGTCACATTTAAAATTGGCATGGCTGTTTGGGGCTTTTCCCACACAGCTGTGTCATTCATTCAAAGGGATCTGTGAATAAATAACCACTGAGGCTGACAGCTTGTTGTTCTCAATGGACTATGAGTGTGCTGATCAGTGCTCTCATAATCCATTCACACTTCTTCTAGCATTCTAACTGAAAGCCTGTATGGAGGTATGGGCAGAAAGTTAGATGGAGAGTGTTCACAATCCACTGATCACAGGTGCAATGCTTTGCGGGCTTCTGTAGGAGAAAATAATAAATGCACTTTTTTCTGCATAAATATGTGCTTTTATTATCTTTTCCTTAAAGGTGAATGTAACATCAAAAAAATCAATAGACGACAAAAGTTCCTCTAATGTGTGAGATAAATACAGTACCATCAATAGAAAATTCTATTCAGGGGATTGTGCTGGTTACTAACTGAAAGGGATTTGTGCCTCTAATGACCAATGGTAGGTTTCGGCCCCCCCTCGTTGGATCCTAGAGACTGTGTTCTGGAAGGAAGAAATTAGCATGCACACAAAGGTTTCCAGAAGACAATCTGAATCTTTATTCGTAGATTCTTCTTATATTGTAACAAAGAAAACCATACAATAGGATTTCGCTGGATACTTGTCAAGGCTGTGAACGTGAACAGTTTAGATTTTCACAGGCCTTGAAATCAGTTACAAGTGACCAACAGTTATTTTCCCATGGGACAGAAGTATTTGACTTTTAACTATATCATAGCAGAAACAAATGCTGTTAATACAAAGAAATAACTGGTTGCTTTTCATGCCTTGAGCAGAACTAGATTTAAAAGAATACATGAGTGCAGGCCTATAGCACATAACTGACACACAACTATACATTTAATTATCTAAACAATATAAGATGAGAAAATGGAGGGCAATGAACATACATTTCCCTTCAATCCCCTCTTAAATCATTATTTACATACATGATTTTTATTCTCCCTTATACAACATAATTCTTTTTCTGTATTTGGCTAGATAACTGTGATACTCCTTAGGTTTTGGGTTCAGTGGGGCAGTTTGTTCTTGGATCTCTTCTGCATACATAGTCATACCTATACCTTTGTTCATAAGCCTCTTTATACAGGGAATCACGCAACACACTATCAGGGCTATGAGTATCAGAGTGACTACAATAATCACCCCTATTTGTGCTAGCACCTGCTTCCATCCCTTGAGCCACCCAAAATACTGATCCCATGGGTCAGTGATCCCTGAATTCCTTTTCAACTCTTCCGACAGATCAGACAGTTTTTTTTTAGCCATAGTGACCTTGCCATTTGGCCCAGTGTTGTCTAGTATGTAGGTACAGCAAGTACCTGTTCCTTTTACCATTGCACACACACCACCCTTTTCTGCAAACACCATCTCTAAGGCCATACGATTTTGGAAGGTCATGGCGGAGTCAGCCTGCAACTGCTCCGCTATCCCCTTCAATGCATCCTTGGTGTAATGGACAAACCTCTGCTGATTGTAATATATATATAATTTATCCAATCAACATTCTTGTTGATGGTGATGGTTGGAATGATTGACTCAAAACTCGCTTTGACCTGGTCCCTGGCTTTAAACTCATCCGGGACCCCTCTTGGAAACCCCTATGGTGTCTATATAAACATGTGGGTCTAAACTACCCATCGGGGCCTCCCTCTTGTGCCTCTGGGTGCCTCCTGCTATATCTCCAGGGATCTCAGAGGGAATTTCACTAAAGATATGCAGGGGCATAATAGCTTTGGCCAAAGCACACTCACCAGACCACTCCTTCTCCAATCTAGACCTGATCTTACCATCACCACAAATCCAGCAGATATCACCAAAAGATTGTGTCTGATTCTGTAAAAGCCTAGATGAAATGTTGCTGTATGTGTGACAAAAACCTTTTGTGAAATATACTAAACTTCTCTTTCTTGCCACTCCTCTATAGCAGGTATAATTCCCTGGGTAAATTTGCAAGCCTTTCGCCTGGTTTGGGGTTTTTAGAGACTATGGGATACTTTGCTTTCCAGGTTTCACAGGAAGCATTTTTGTTATGTGTTCCTGTAAAAAGACTTAGGAAACATTCTTCAACATCTTCAGGAAGGTTCCCACATGGGGTCTGGCTGCTCCACAGACATAACAATTAGTCTTGTTGTGCTGCAGGGCACTGTACCTCATCCATTCTAACCAAAGATTTATATCTAAAAATCCCGTCTCCGCTGCCACGGTATCTTCGAAAGAAGGATCAGCGATGGCAATCATATCTCTCAAAGTACTGATGTCTGGCCTCAGGGGATTGTAATCATTGTTATTATACATGTCTTGTATCTTAAATTGCCCCCTTGTGCCTGATATACCCCCTCCCCAGTATAATCCAAATACATACATTCCCGAATCACTAGGGCTGGGATTTTCTATGGTAAGCGTATATTTGGCATTGGGCTTGGTAAGAGTCATTCTATTTATGAGGGATTTTCCGTTCTTGTCCTTCTTATTTATGGCCGTGTAAGGTTTGTATCCCCAGTCAGTTCCTATGTTCCATCCCACTGCTCCTCAATAATCACAGTTACTCCCCCAATAATCATCAGTTACACAGATGTAACCTATTCCCTTCATCCCCTTTTTCTGTGAGGTCTCAATAAGTGAAGGAAAAGGTAGCAACATGGGTGTTAGAAGAGTCGAACCATAATGTAGTAATCTTCCCCTCTTTGGTAATAGCAACGTGTGGTTTCTGTGCTGGTATATTGGTTTCTCTTTTGGTCCTAGTGTGTATTGGGTGTGCGTTTTCTGAGGTATTAATATCACTATTGTTGTGAACCATGTGTGTATTTTCTGAGATATTCTGGTTCTCCTTGTAGCCACATATGACCTGAACAGCGCCCAGGTCTTCTGGGGAGTATATGCAAATAATCACTATCCATATTGTGGTAAACACTAAAAATGTAATCAGTCCCAACAGAATCCATAGTTTGCCTGAGTCCTTGGCTAATAGAATGCTCATCTTGATTATTTTCAGAGACTTTGTTATCGACTTCACTCACTCTTTGAGGATTTGTATCACCTGCTTCACCTCCTTTAATAGGCAGCACCTTGTCCTGGTCCTCTCCTGTGCCTGTGTCTTTGTGTTTGGCCACCTTGACTCTTTTCACCCGGATGGCATGGATCCAGGCTTGCTGACCTTCTTCTAGGACAGTGGTCCTAGTGACTGCGATTACTCTGGTCTCTGGTCCAAATGAGTATCCGGCCTTCTTGTTCTGGGCTAGCTGCTTGACCACTACGATATCACCAACCTGGAAAGGATGTGTAGGGACCTGTGAAGAAAAAGGAGAAGTGCGAGCAACATTTCTTTCAACCATATCCAAAGTTTCAATCAATTTACGGACATACTCTTCCTTAATCTGCTCTAGATCTCCTGATTCTAACAATAGTGGTGTTCTAGCCCATAGGGTGGGGAACGGTCTTCCCATCAATACCTCAAATGGAGAATATCCTGTCACTTTATTTGGTGTCATCCTGATTTCTGTTAATACAATTGGAAGAAGCTTTGTCCAGCCGACAAAAGTACCCCCAGTTGCTTTCCTCAGTTTATCTTTTACAGTCCTGTTCATTCTTTCTACAATCCCTGAACTCTGTGGGTGATAGGGAATATGACATTTCCACTCAATTCTTAGGGCTCTCACTAGTCCCTGACAAACCTTTGAGGTGAAAGCAGGACCATTGTCTGAATTGATCTGTAGAGGGCACCCCCATCTAGGAATAATTTCCTGTGTGAGGATAAGGACAACTGTCTGGGCATCTTCCTTTGTAGTCTTGAAAGCTTCTACCCACCTAAAAAACACATCTAAAATCACCAAAAGATATTTTTGCTTCTTTCCTATCTTTGGCATGTGTGTAAAATCAACTTGAAGATGTGTGAAAGGAGTGGTAGGATATTGTAGATGCTCATGCTTAGGCTTATTAGGTATGTTTGTATTGTTATGGATACATACTATGCATCTGGATACAAAAGCCTTCACTAATTTGGGGAGACCTGCAATGTAAAAATCTTGTAATAAAACTTCACAGGTGTTTTTCCAGCCCCTGTGTCCTACTCCGTGGTATTGTTCTATGAATAGGGGAGCACTGGCTGCAGGGATGCATGGCTTCCCCTCTTTGAGAAAGAGACCTTTCTCATCTTTTAGTAAATCCTCCCCCTTTAATCCTAACAGAGCATTAAGAATGGGAGCAGGGCCTGAGGTGGCTGACGCATATTTGCTGGTAAGATTAGGGCTGGACAAAAGAATGACCTCATAGCCGCTCAGCCTCTGGGAGGACATGTGCTGAGTGTGTATATTTTTTAGCAAAATAGCTACATTATGTATAGTGTGCAATGTCGTAGGGTATCCTAGGGTGAATGACATGGACATTTCCACAGTCATAGCACAAGATGCTAACGCTTTGAGACACGAAGGCATGCCTTGGACCTGAACTGGCACCATTTTTGAGAAAAAAACTACAGGGCGAAGTCTGCCTCCATATTCCTGGGCAAGTACACCGGCCATGGTCTTACAATTGTCCCTTGCATACACATGAAACATTTTTACATAGTCAGGGAGGCCGAGGCCAGGGGCGGTTACCATTGCATTTTTCAAATACACATATGCATCAACCATGTCATCTGACCATTTAACAATTTCTGACATTTCCTGGGTTGTGGCTTGTCTCAACAAGTTGTCATAATAGGAACAGTCAGGTATCCACTGGCCGCAGTAACCAATGGCTCCAAGAAAGGAGAGTATGTCTTTCTTGGTTTGTGGGCAGGCAAGATTAAGGACTGACTTTCCTTTCCCCCTTTGCAAGCACAAAACCCAGATATTCAACACTTGTTTTACACCATTGTAGTTTTTTCTTTGACACTTTGTGTCCACTCTCAAAAAGATATTTCAACAAACTCTCCCCATCCCTCAGGCCGGCCCCCTTAGTGGGACTGCAGAGGCAAATGTTATCCGCGTACTGCAGTAGGACTGATCCATGGTCCGGTGTCCACTCCCTCAGAGTGGTCTGGAGGACAATTGAGTAGACTATAGAAAAATCTACAAAAACCCTGAGGCATTTTACACCAGGTCATCTGGCGGCTCCGAAAACAGAAACCAAAAATGGGCTGTGTCTCTGCGTCAACAGGGACGCTAAAAAATGCATTTGATAAATCAATTACTGAAAAACATTCAGCATCAGACGGTATGGCCGTGAGCAGAGATGGCACATAAGGCACCACCGGGTGGTATAACCAGTGAATCAATAATCAGTCTAATATCTTCCTGTGTGAAATTTCTCCCCTTACATGCCTTCTTCAAATATGCCAGTGTTCCCCCCGGTGTAGTAGTGGGCTTGGGCCAATGTTTTGTAATACGGTCAATGTCTTCTACTTCTAAACATTTAATTATCAATGTGTCCCCTACTGTGAGAAATGGATATTGCTTGGTCTGTGTCACCACCTTGTGTCTGGTTCTACCTGCCAGTCCGGGGCTAGGGCCTTTTATCATATCCATATGAATGGTGTCATTATCTCCTGTTCTCGGGAACAGACTTGAACTGCCCATTGTTTCAGTCCATCCCGCTAAATTATCCACCCATGGATTTATGAAATAATAATTAGTCCCACAAATCCGTGCTACAAAATCCTTACATGTCTCCCCTAATTCGGGACAAGGTGTATTTTTACTCTTAACTTGTCCCATTCTGTCTATTCTAAAACATTCCAGTAAGAAAAGGAGAAAAGAGAGAGAATGATTCACAGTGCTCGACTGCCACCTGGGGTTTTAATTTAGATGCGTCTTCCCAAAATGTGAATCTAGTCACATGTGTACCTTCTTGGGTCGAGTGATCTCTGACCAGTTATCACCCTTATCACGAGAGAGAGAGAGAGAGAGAGAGAGAGAGAGAGAGAGAGAGAGAGAGAGAGAGAGAGAGAGAGAGAGAGAGAGAGAGAGAGAGAGAGAGAGAGAGAGAGAGAGAGAGAGAATACACAACTTTTCCTACTCTATACCCTGAAAAGGACACTATATAATAATATCCTTTGTCTCTAACCTGTCTTTTAACTTCTTCCACTGTAAGTCCCTCTTGAAATTCTACTGGACAATGTAAATTTACCCTTTCTATCTGTATTTTAGGAGTACCTTGATTAAAGAAAAGTCTTTTTCCTAACTTAGGTTTATATCCCTTTTCTACCTTATTCACAAGGTAACCTCCGGGAATACAATGACTAAAAAATAGTCCGCATACACATTCTGGACAAATCATTTGCAAAACATAGACATCGGTGTCACACAACAAATTATCTTATACTTTACGGGACAGAAATATAAGCAACAGAATTTTGGCAGCCCACACCCACCAGTGTCAATATTTTCTTATTTCCTGGACATCCAATGTCCTTAAAGTACTTTCCAAAAGTACATATACATATTCTGGACATCCAATGTCCTTATAATACTTTCCAAAAGTATATATCTTCCAAAAGTATATATCTCTGCCGGCAATGTCAATATTTCCTGGACATCCAATGTCCTTTAAGTACTTTGGATGTCCAGGAAATATTGACATTGCCGGCAGAGATATATACTAAATTGTCCTTTAAGTACTTTCCCAAAGTACATGCATATATGTGTTTTCTGGGCATCCAATGTCCTTAAAGTACTTTCCCAAAGTACATACATATATATATATGTCTATTTTCTGAACATCCAATGTCCCTCAAGTACTTTCCAAAAGTACATAGACTTATTCCGGCCGGAAATCTTTTACACTATACCCTTTCATTAAAATATACTTCCAAAGTATGTGGGCATCGAAACTCAGCCAGAGCCTAGTCACAATAAATATCAGAAAATATAAATCAAATACTTACCAGATAGGATGACTCTCCGATCCCGGAACAAGCCCCCAAACTGAAAGGGATTTGTGCCTCTAATGACCACTGGTAGGTTTCGGCCCCCCTTTGGATCCAAGACACTATGTTCTGGAAGGAAGAAATTAGCATGCACACAAAGGTTTCCAGAAGACAATCTGAATCTTATTCGTAGATTCTTCTTCTTATTTTGTAACAAAGAAAACCATACAATAGGATTTCGCTGGATACTTGTCAAGGCTGTGAACGTGAACAGTTTAGATTTTCACAGGCCTTGAAATCAGTTACAAGTAAGCAACAGTTATTTTCCCATGGGACAGAAGTATTTGACTTTTAACTATATCATAGCAGAAACAAATGCTGTTAGTACAAAGAAATAACTGGTTGCTTTTCATGCCTTGAGCAGAACTAGATTTAAAAGAATACATGAGTGCAGGCACATAACTGACACAGAACTATACATTTAATTATCTAAACAATATAAGATGAGAAAATGGAGGGCAATGAACATATATTTCCCTTCACTAATATACCCCTTATTTTAAAATTTCTTCTTTTATTATAAAATTGTGAAGCTTTTACAAATGTATTCATGGATGTTATTAATCTTTTTTAATCATAAAGCAGCTTGTAATTCTTCTGAAAATTAATATTGATTTGCTTAGATGGTACAATACATGCCATATAGTAAATCATTCATCATCATAGATGCAAAGTGGAAAAAACCTACTGTGCTTACCAGTTTGAGCAGACCCCAAAATACTTATCACTAGACTTATAGGATCTTCATGCATAAATATATTACAGTTTCCAGCCAATCCTATTTCTTATTTTATTTCCCTCTCTAAAATCTTCATCTTGTTTCCGAATCATTTGCATCCATTCTATGGTACACTGCACTAGCACAGTTCCATGGAAGAATGCAAATGCATAACATCTCAGCAGAAACTGAAAGATGAGTAGCTCTGATTACTGAAGATTATATAAAATATTTGTATTCTACTCAGATGGCGCTAGAAGTTTCAGGGCTTTCAGAATTAAATAACCTATTTACCAGATGAATTCTATTAACAAAGAAGAACAAATCAGCCTCCTGGGATGAAGAAAAGTACTCAATTAGCTCTAGTATATGGCATTTGCAAAATAATTTTGCAAATGGTGTGTGGGATTTCTTTAATGGTTACACAGTGTTGATTTTCGTCATTTATGCAATAGTTAAATTGATTGCCTTTATAACTGTCGTAAGCAGTTTGAAACACTTCTATTTTTATACATTACATTTTAAAGATTTTCCCGGTTCATTTAATATCTCAAGTGTTTAATAAATATTATAGGAAAAGCTAAACAAAACCCTTGTATTTGCTGTATTTTCCAACTCCTGTGTTTCAGAATACAGATTCAACCTCTGGACTAGGACCACAATTGTGGTCCAGACATTTATTGATGAATTACTAGAAAATGATGACATGTTTAGGAGCAATATAGTGCAGCAGTAATTACATATTTTTGGGCCCCAAAGTGTTTGGGGTCTCAAAGTTGAAAAAAAAAACAACATCTGTGATTCTGGCTTTAGAAAAGATGAGCACAATTGTTATAGGGAAAAGAATATTACTTGTACTATTTTTACACAGATGTGTTAACATGGCAGATGCAGATATTGCTTTTATTCTGGGGTATGCAATGACATCCAATACATTAACTATTGTGGGGTCAGCTCAGGTGGGGGATCACCTTCCCTGGGAAAAGGTAGACCGCACAGCAGGCTTTCTTAAAATCTGACTGGTTGTCAGCTTTATTTACAGGTTTGCACAAAGGTCAAAACAAACAAAACAGTAAAATAAACCCTTGCCATCCAGGCACTAACTAAACATGAAACTTTCCTCTCTCAGAGGTGAAGGGCTTCTCCCTGTCACCCAAAAACAAAACAAACGCAAACCTTTTCTTGTAGGTATAGTACACACACAGCTCTCTCAGAATACCTCTCTGAGTCCCAGGCCACGAGCAACTCCTTGCTCCAGCCCTGTCTTATTTATGCCACCTGTTGGTGGACATCAGTGGAGCCCAAACTCTGGTCCGGAACCACCTCTGCCATTGTGGCCCCAAAAACCCGGAGTGGACTCCACCTTACACCTCACCGTATGATCTCATGCGAGGTGACACATATCGTCCATCCAACACTTTGCCGTTCATACTGTCACATATCCCCCCCCTCTGCTCAAGCCCCTGCGGCTGAGCAACTGACCCAACCAGGCAATGGACCCGGGAGAGGGCATCTACATTACTTTGCAGTTTCCCCGCTCTGTGTTCCACTGTGAATTTGAACACTTGTAGCGCGAGAAACCACCTTGTCACTCGACTGTTTTTCTCCTTATTATCACACATCCATTTGAGCGGGGCATGATCAGTAACCAGCTTGAATGGTCTTCCTAAGAGGTAATATTTCAGGGCCTCCAAGGCCCATTTGATGGCCAAACATTCCTTCTCCACAATGGCATAGTTTCTCTCATGTTTGTTGAGCTTTCTACTTAGGAAGACCACAGGGTGCTCCTCCCCTTCTCTGATTTGGGACAGGACAGCACCTAGTCCCACATCAGAGGCATCAGTCTGTACCACAAACTCTGTTGTGAAATCTGGAGTCACAAGCACTGGTTGGACACAGAGAGCTTGTTTCAGCCTTTGAAATGCGGTCTCCGCCTCAGGATTCCACTTAATCATGACCGACCCCCTACCTTTTGTCAGATCTGTCAGTGGGGCTGCAATGGTGGAAAAATTGGGGATAAACCGCCTGTAGTATCCCGTGATTCCAAGAAATGCCCGGACTTGCTTTTTATTTACCGGTTGGGGCCATTTTTGAATCGCCTCGATTTTATTTATCTGAGGCCTAATGAGTCCTCGACCAATAATGTAGCCAAGATATTTGGCCTCCTCCAAGCCTATGGCACACTTTCTGGGGTTGGCGGTAAGACCTGCTTCCCGCAGCGAATCTACGACCGCTTGCAAGCGGGACAAATGAGATTCCCAGTCTGGACTGTGGATGACGACATCGTCCAAATAGGCAGCTGCATATTGGCGATGTGGTCTCAACGTTTTGTCCATCATCCTTTGGAATGATGCAGGAGCCCCATGCAAACCAAACGGCATCCGCTTATACTGAAAGGACCCCTCGGGGGTGGAGAATGCCGTCTTTTCTTTTGCAGCTTCTGTTAAAGGAATCTGCCAATAGCCTTTGGTTAAATCTAAGGTGGTTATGTACCGAGCCGTTCCCAACCTGTCAATGAGCTCATCCACCCGAGGCATCGGGTACGCATCAAACTTAGACACACTGTTCAGTTTCCTGAAATCATTACAGAAACGAATTGTTCCATCTGGTTTTGGGACCAACACTATGGGACTCGACCACTCACTGTGAGATTCCTCAATCACTCCCAACTCTAACATGTCCTTTATTTCCTTTGCCACCGCCTCCCGCCTGGCTTCGGGTATTCTATAGGGCTTGACATTTACGCGGACCCCAGGCTGGGTAACTATGTCATGCTGTATGACCGTCGTCAGTCCAGGTAGGTGAGAGAAGAAATCTCCATTTTTCCTCACAAACTCCTTAACATCATTTTGTTGGGCTACTGACAAGGTTTCCGTTATAGGTACCTGAGGGGCCACGGGAACCATGTCCTTTTGGGGGCTTGGTACTGCCAACAAACTTTCCCTGTCTTTCCAAGGTTTTAAGAGATTAACATGATAGATTTGTTCGGGTTTCCTTTTTCCTGGCTGATAAACTTTATAATTTACTTCCCCCACTTTCTCCCTAATTTCAAAGGGACCTTGCCACTTTGCGAGGAATTTACTTTCCACGGTGGGGACTAGCACCAGCACTCTATCCCCAGGGTTGAAGGTACGGATCCTGGCACCCCGGTTATAAACCCTTCTCTGGACCTCCTGGGCTTGCTCCATGTGTTCCCGAACAAGGGGCATGACAGCTGCGATTCTATCCTGCATCTGTGAGATATGCTCGATGAGACTTCTATAGGGCGTGGACTCTGTCTCCCAGGTTTCTTTGGCCACATCTAGCAATCCCCTGGGATGTCTACCATACAGTAATTCAAAAGGAGAATATCCTGTGGATGCCTGAGGTACTTCTCGTATAGCAAACATGAGATATGGTAGCAAAAAATCCCAATTTCTCCCATCTTTGTCCACCACCTTTTTTAACATATTCTTAAGGGTCTTGTTAAACCTTTCCACAAGCCCATCGGTTTGGGGGTGGTAGACCGAGGTACAGAGATGGGAGATTTTGAACAATTTGCATAACTCTTTCATAACTCTAGACATAAATGGCGTGCCCTGATCTGTTAATACCTCCTTTGGAATACCTACACGACTAAACACCCGGACAAGCTCTTTGGCAATATTTTTAGCGGAGGTATTACGCAAGGGGATGGCTTCCGGATACCGGGTGGCATAGTCAAGTATCACCAGTATGTGCTGATGGCCCCGGGCAGACTTTACTACTGGACCCACTAGGTCCATGCCCACTCTTTCAAACGGTACTTCAATTATGGGTAGAGGTACTAGCGGACTGCGAAAATGGGGTGAGGGCGCAGAATATTGACATTCCGGGCATGACTCACAATGCGCTTTGACGTCTCCATGTAAGCCTGGCCAAAATAATCTCTGGGTTATTCTCTCCTTTGTTTTCTCTACCCCCAGGTGTCCACCCATTATATGCCCATGGGCTAAATCTAGTACCATCCGGCGAAAGGGTTTGGGGACCACTAACTGTTCTACCACCTCCTCCCCTTGCTTTACCACTTGATACAGCAAGTTATTGCTAAGAGCCATGTAGGGAAAAGACACCGCTACATCATTTTCAACTGGCTCCCCATCAATCATTTTAATGTTTTCACGGGCTCTATTAAGTGTGGAATCTTTCAGTTGTTCCGTACAAAAATCCTCTTTTCTGACCTCTAGGTCAGGCACCACATTCTGTCCACTCTCACTAGAGCCAGCGATCATCTCTTGTTCCATATCCTCAGTGTCTGGGGTTGGATCCAACTCCTCCTGCTCCCCAGCCATTACAGAAAAAGGGAAATGATCTACGCCTTCCTCAGACACACCCACAGTTTCCACTTCCACTCGGCAGTCAAAGGGGTCAGGAGTGAGTTCAGGAGTTTCCGGCGTTTCCCCAGCAGGGGGAGCTCGGTCCTCCTGACACCTCTCCTTGTCCCATAACCTCCAGAAATGGGGAAAATCTCTCCCCACTATGGCTTCATGAAGCAGAGAGGGCACCACCCCCACGGAATGGGTCACAGGGCCCCAGGGAGTATCAATCTCCACCAGAGCAGTCTGGTAATTACGTGTATCACCATGAATACAGATAACCCCAATCGTGCTAGGGTGTAAGCTTGCAGGGTTTACCAAATCACTTTTAACCAAGGTCACAACACTACCCGAGTCTAGCAGAGCAGTTACTGGCTTTCCATCAATGGCAATCACACACATTTGTTTTTCCATGCGTTTCTGACATGCTGCAGTACATACCACCTGTGCAAAAAGAGACATGCGGTTTTCTAAATAAGCATTTTCACATTGCATAGGTTCATCATTTAAAGGACAGTTTGCAGCAATATGACCTAACGCATAACACCGATAACATTTGATATGTTCAGTACCTAAACCTCTAAACGGCTTTGGGGACCTTCCTGACCTATTTGGCCAGTCTCTAGGTCCTAAGCCTACAGTCTCATTATCTGACACAATAGTCTTATCGTTTTTTCCTGAGCCTTTGGCCCATGGAACAGTCTTACCGGATCCTCCGGATAGTTTTCCACCCCTAGTGACATTGGGGTACGGCCCAGGTGCATGAAAAAAGTCCTCAGCGGCTGCATATCTCTCCACCAGGTCCACCAGCTCGTTTGCAGATTTAGGGTCTCCACGGCCGACCCACTTCCTCAAAGTGGCAGGGAGTACATGCAAATATTGGTCCATGACCACACGCTCCACAATCTGAGGACCTGACAATACCTCTGGCTGGAGCCACTTTTTGGAGAGATGTATCAAATCGAACATCTGAGATCTGGGTGGTTTGTCAGCCTTGTAATGCCACTGATGCACCCGCTGAGCCCGGACTGCAATAGTGACGCCCAGGCGTGCAAGGACCTCAGCCTTCAGTTTCTCATAGTCCTGGGCATCCCCTGGTTCCAGGTCATAATAGGCTTTTTGGGATTCACCCGTCAGAAATGGTGCAAGCAGTCCTGCCCATTGCACTTTTTGCCATCCTTCCCGAACAGCAACCCTTTCAAAAGTTGTGAGATAGGCCTCCACATCATCCGCAGGTGTCAACTTTTGCAAAAAATGGCTGGCCCGCGCCATTTTCTGCTCCACTGGCAGCGGATCTGCATATTCCTTCTTTAATTCCAATAGGTGTTGGGCCACCTGCTTAAGGAGCTCTCGGTCTGCTTGTTGGGCTTCCGCCAACTGGCGATTCGTCTCCCGTTGTGCTGCGTTGGCCTGCAGCAAGGCTCTTATAACTTCCTCCATCTTCCCACTTGCTCAGGAAGTTGCCCGCCAAATCCACCATATGTGGGGTCAGCTCAGATGGGGGATCACCTTCCCTGGGAAAAAGGTAGACCGCACAGCAGGCTTTCTTAAAATCTGACTGGTTGTCAGCTTTATTTACAGGTTTGCACAAAGGTCAAAACAAACAAAACAGTAAAATAAACCCTTGCCATCCAGGCACTAACTAAACATGAAACTTTCCTCTCTCAGAGGTGAAGGGCTTCTCCCTGTCACCCAAAAACAAAACAAACGCAAACCTTTTCTTGTAGGTATAGTACACACACAGCTCTCTCAGGATACCTCTCTGAGTCCCAGGCCACGAGCAACTCCTTGCTCCAGCCCTGTCTTATTTATGCCACCTGTTGGTGGACATCAGTGGAGCCCAAACTCTGGTCCGGAACCACCTCTGCCATTGTGGCCCCAAAAACCCGGAGTGGACTCCACCTTACACCTCACCGTATGATCTCATGCGAGGTGACACATTTCGTCCATCCAACACTTTGCCGTTCATACTGTCACACTATATAAATATGATTCTATATTTAACACATTTGTCTTTTGGGAAAAAGTTTAGAAAGATTTTTTTTTTCCTACTCAAAAAAGTTCACATACATTTGGATATTTCTGTAATGTTCAAGGGATGCACTTTTTGTCCAAGACAGTTGAAAGGGGGCTCTGTAACCCTCAGGAGTTATTTAAATCTGATTCCCCCCTCTAAAAGCTACTCAAAGCCACGCGGATTTCTCCTGTTTTATTAACTCTAATCTATTTTGTTCACATGGCAAAATTTTACAGAAATCTCCACATTTCTAATTATGATTTGGGAAATGGGAATTCTGAATGCTGTTCGTTTGTTGTCTTCACATACTGTATGCTTAATTTATTAGTTTAAATAATCTTTATTTTAATGTTTGCTTTTATGTCTCATCATATACAGTTGTGTGATCAGTTATGGTCACTGGTCATGCTAAACAAGTCCAAAAAAACTTAATCAATGTACACATGTTTAGTACTTACTGTCTTTCTACCACATTGCCATTCACGCTCCCCTCCCCCAACCCTATTCTTTTTGTTCCTTATTAAAACAAACCCAAAATGTAAAAGTAACATTTGCAATTCCTAGCTCTTACGGAACATTGCTTCAAGAGTAGCAGGATCTTGGGTAATCATGTGATCCAGTTCTAGTTTACAAAGGTCAAGAAAAAGTATAGAGATCTGTGTGGACTTTTTTTTTTTTAGGATGAGAACCATGAGTTATTAATACTGCCTGAGTACACATTAGGTATCATCCATCAGATAACCAGAGTGCATTCCAATTGCCGCACCTCAAGATTTCTAGGTGGGTTATTTATATATATATATATAAAATCAAGCACCTAGGCATGCATACTGCTTCTACAAACATTTGTGAAAGAATGGGTCGCTCTCAGGAGCTCAATGAATTCAAATAAGGTACCATGATAGGTTGCCACCTGTACAATAAGTCCATCCATGAAATTTCCTTGCTACTAAATAATCCAGAGTCAACTATTAGTAGTATTATAACAAAGTGGAAGCAACTGGGAACAACGGCAACTCAGCCATGTAGTGGTAGGCCACATAAAATGACAGAGTGGGATCAGTGCATGCTGAAGCGCACAGTGCACAGAAGTCATCAACTGTCTGCAGAGTCAATAGCTAAAGACCTCCAAACTTCATGTAGCTTTCAGATTAGCACAACAACAGTGCATAGAGAGCTTCAAGAAATGGGTTTCCATGGCAAGGAGCTGCATCCAAGCCTTACATCAGCAAGTGCAATGCAAAGCATTGAATGCAGTGGCGTAAAGCACGCTGCCACTGGACGCTAGAGCAGTGAAGACATGTTCTCTGGAGTGAGGAATCATAATTCTCTGTCTGGCAATCCGATGGATGTGTCTGGGTTTGGTGGTTGCCAGGAATGCATTGTGCCAAGTGTAAAGTTTGGTGGAAGGGTTGTTTTTCAGGGGTTGGGCTTGGCCCCTTATTTCCAGTGAAGGAAACGCTTAAGGCATCAGCATACCAAGACATTTTGGACAATTTCATGCTTCCAACTTTGTGGGAACAGTTTGGGAATGGCCCCTTCCTGTTCCAACATGACTGCGCACCAGTGCACAAAGCAAGGTCCATAAAGACATAGATGAGTGAGTTTGGGGTAGAGGAACTTGACTGGCCTCAACCCAATAAAACACCTTTGGGATGAATTAGAGCGGAGACTGCGAGCCAGGCCTTCTTGTCCAACATCAGTGCCTGATCTCACAAAAGCACTTCTGGAAGAATGGTTAAACATTTCTATAGACACACTCCTAAACAGGGCCATCTTTAAAATTGATTGGACCCTGAACAAACATTTTCTTAGCCCCCCATGCACTTTTGCATCCCCATCATTACACAAGACCCCCTCCCTCACACTACGCCCATCATTACACAGAACCCCCCCTCCCCCATAGTGCCCCCATTATTACACAGGTCCCCCTGTGACAATCAGACCCCAGGTCTTCTCACCAAATTCGTGACCGAAGGACTAGCCAATCTAAAACTGCTCTGTCACGTGCCTAACAATGCCACGCCCAGCTGCACCCTGCACAAAGATTTTCCAGCTAATGGACAACAATCTGTGTACTTGCAGCCTGGGAGCGATTGTTACTGGGTCAGGTTAATTACGCAATTAACCCTTCACACTGCCACCACCTCCTTTTTGTACAGAGAAAGAGGAAACTCGGCAATATCAGCAATAACACTATGATGGTTGAATAATCGTCTGTATACCACTGTCACCACAGGCAGGTTATACAGAGGTTTAAACACACACAGTAGCGCTCTTTAGAGACAGGGGTTCTTAGTTTGCATTAAAGAGCTTTAGAAACAGTTCAACACTTTCAGAAAGTAAGATTTATTACTAAAAGCTCAAAAGGGTGCAATAAAAATACAGAAAAAAATGTAGCCAATATATATATATATATATATAAATATACAGAGAGCAATAACACAGCAAAGAGATAACAGAAAGGAATTTAGATAGATAAAGTACTTGCCAAAAGCCTTGGGTTAAGCAGCTTTCAAGTTTCAGAGCAAAAGGGCCGTCTCCCAGAATTGGTTCCGATGTTACAAGGGAGAATCTTCAACTTAGCTCAACTCAGCTTAGCTTAACAGCCTTTTTTCTAGGAACTCAGCATGGTGTCTCCTTAAAGCAGAGAACCAATCGTCTCATTTGAGGAAAGAGTTGTGGGCTGAGGCCCCAGCTAGAACCAAAATCCCTCACAAGTTGCTATTAGGGCAATAACTTTCCCTGGATACATATAACATTCTATCCACGAATAGATTAATACGCAGAATCATCTGTTGAACGTCTAGGTATGAAATATGACATACCTGCTGGGATGGTTAAGGAGATATCATTTTCTGCTCTCCTGTAGCTGTCAGCTAGGGGGTGTAACCTATCAGGCGACTTGTATTAAAGTGAGCGGTCTGAATATATGCCTGGTTTTTATGTAAGTCTCTCATATTCCAAGATATGTAATCATAGGGGAAAGTGGGTCTTGAATGTGATGTCTGCTTTATGGCTTATCTGGAATGTCTTTGAACTTAGTGAAGGACTTGGTTTATGGCTTTACGATCCTTCTCCAGCAAGAGTCTCGCAGACATATGGGTGCCAGGCTAATTGGGGTTTATAGCCATGAGCTCTCCCGCTGGGCCTTGATACCTTTTTGAACTCTGCATCAAACAGACCACATGTCACTCAACAGAGAGGGAGGGGGGATGAAGAACGAGGTAGAGATACAAGATGGAGGGTTTGGAGCAAAATGGATGACCGCGTCCATCTCTGTGTGCACGATTGGTACACCCCCTCCCCCATTATTACACAGGACCCCCATCCCACATTAGTACACAGGACTCCCTATACTACCCCATCATAACACATGACTCCAGGGGGTGGAGAGGTGGGTGGGGGGGTTATTGTTAAGGGTGGAGAGGCAGGGAGGGGGGTTATTGTTGAGGGAGAAGAGGAGTTATTGTTTAGGGTGGAGAGGCAGAAAGGGGGTTATTGTTTAGGGTGGGGAGGGAGTTATTTTTTTAGGGTGCAGATGCGGGGAAGGGAGCATTGTTGGGGAGTAGAGTTGGGGAGCTAATTTTTGTCTGTTCAAATTTATTTAAAATAATCAAACAATTCCATGAAGTGCACTTACTTTTTCACATACATGTATATAATTTTTTCACATACATGTATATAATCCTCCAGTGATGGCCCACACACCCCCGTGTTCGGTTCGCGGTCGAAAGTTCGAATCTAATGAACGTTCGACCGCAAACTTCAAACTCAATACAAGTCTATGGGACTTGAACTTGTAAATTCAAAAGTGCCCATTTCGAAGGCTTATATGCAAGTTATTGGCCATAAAAGATATGGGGACTCGGGTACTGTCCTGAGGGACATGAATAAGTGAAAACATTTTTTTTTTAAAGTAACATTTTTAAAGGGGCAGTCATTTTTCATTGCTTAAAGTAAGGATAAAAATTCCTTAAATATGCCTGGGGGTGTCCCCTTAAACTACCTGAAAAGTTGCACATCTGTACAATGTATAAATCCTGCTGTAGCAAGACTGACATTTTTATTTAAAAAAAACAGCGTGGGGTCCCCCCTAATCCTTAAAAGATCCTTTAGGTCTGGTAGGAAGGTTAGGAGGGACCCCGCACTAAAAATTAATTGTTTTTGTTTTTTAAATGTGTGGGGTTCCCCCTAAAACCCTTACCAAGCCCTTTAATCCTGGTAAAAATTTTAAGGCGAACTCCACCTCCCAAAAAATGGGGGGAAAAAGTGCATGGGGTTCCCCCTAAAAGCCCTACCAGGCCCTATCAGGCGATCAAGTGCCCCCCTTACCAGGCCAAGTGCCCTCAGGATTGGGACAGTGTCCCCATACCGCTGGGGACAAGGGTCTCTTCCCCACAACCCTGGCCTGGTGGTTGTGGGGTCTGCAGACAGGGGGACTCATTCGCATCAGGGTACCCCTTTAAATAAGGAGACACCCTGATGCTGTCCCTCCTTGTGGATGAGTAAGGGGTACTTGAACCCCTATCCATTGACTAAAGGGTCATAGGCAGTAACAAATAAAGAGACCAGTCTTTTGAAAAATTCCTTTCATTGAAAAAACAAAACAACAATTTTTGACAAGTCCTTTAATAAAAAAAAAATGGTTCCATTTTTGTAATCCACCATCAATCATGGCATCCAGCGTTGTCACAACAATGTCGACTTGCCGAAATAAAAAAAGATATGTCGTATGATGCAATAGGGTGGCTACCCTTACGCCTGCACCTGGAGAACATCCTGCCTCATTGGAGCTGTGCTTTCTCCTCACTTTCCTCCACTGTTCTTTCAGTCACCCAAGTACATCATCATTCTCCCTCTACTCGTCACTGGAGCCAATGTGGCAGTATGCTGCGGCTGGGGGAACATGACTGCCAATTTCTTGCTCGTCATTGGCACCCCCTCTGTCTAGGCTCACGTCACTCCCTTCCTCAGTCTGGGAATCAATATCAGAGCATTGCACATCCTCCAGCAGCATGGGGCTGACACTATGTTCGAATAATTCAGCGGACTCCTTCGTGCATGATGGTGGGGCTATGGAAGGAGTAGTTTGTTGACAAGAAGCCTGTAGAATAGGCCGCTTTGGCAGCTGTGGTGGAAGACGAACTAGTATGAGCCTGGGTGACAGATGATGAGGAGGATGAGGATGGCTTAGTTATCCATTTTACCACCTCTTCTGCATGTTGTGGCTCAATAACCTGTCCGCCACCAGGAAAAAAGGACAAGCGTGCCCTGCCTGCAGAGGATGTACCATGTCCACGACCACCACTTTTCACTGTGGACACAGAGGTTGCTTGCCCTCTTTTAGCTCCCTGTAGCATTTGCCTCTCCTTGATGACCTTTTTATTTTAGAGTGTGGGATGGGACTTTGGTGGTTGGGTGCAATACCTTTGTGCCTAGTGCACTATTAATTGTTTTATTTTATTATTTTTTTAAGAAATGGGGGTACAACAATTATGGAGATTTGTTTTTACTGCTACTGTAAAAAAATTAGAATAAAATAAATGTGAAAAAATTAACAAAACCAAAAAAAAACCCAAAACACCGGTGACACAGAAGGAAGAACACCTGCAACTCAGAAGGAGGAAACATTTTTTTGTCGCTGCTGGAAAAAAAAAGTAAAAATTTAAAAATTCAGAAAGCCCCCCAAAAAATGAAACCACTGCTGACGCAGAAGGAGGAACATCTGTGACACAGAATGGGGAACACTAATGATGCAGCAACAGAACCTAAAAAAAATTATATATATATATATATTAACAAAGAAAAAAAAATGGGAAAAGTGGTGATGCGGAAGTGCTGTAAAACACACTGACACGTCACTGAACCCACTACACTGCACTTCACAACACCGCACTACATTACACACCACTAACTCCACTAAACTCCAGCAACACACTACAAAAGGCTGCTGTGGGGTATGGACTCCGTACAATCATGGCTACCACAAGTGCATTGTACTGTGATTGGCCAAAGCATTGCACCTGACCCGTGGTCAGGTGCAATGCTTTGGCCAATCATGGCTCTCACAATGCACTGTGGGAGCCATGATTGTGCAAAGTCACGGTGACTTTGGCCAATCATGGCTCACGGCTAAGTGCAATGCCCTTACCGTTCGTGTGTTCTGCAAACACATGAACGGCCGATGTTCAACACTGAGCCCAACACTACTCTCCTCCTACACCACAGGTTTCAGAACAGCCTAATTGTCTAAATCCCTATTGACTTGTTTGTGTGCAGCCCACTGAGTGCTAGGTTGGGTCTGCCACCTGTTGGACACCAGATGGCCTATGTGGCAGTGGAGTCCCAGTCACTGCCACTGACCACCAATGGAGGGGGTTTAATAGCACTGCTATTTATCACCAGTGGGTGGGTAACAGTGCTGCCACAGATCATCAACATGAGGGGATAATTATTGTGGCCAATCGGGGGTTATTATTATGATTTTTTTGTATACCAATGCTATGTGGTATTATTGCAGCCACAAACACCAAATCTGATTTTTTTTTTTATTGTGTCCAATCACACTAATGTTGGGAGTTATTATTGTGGCTTGTGACACTAATGCAAGGGGTTAATATTATTACCAATGGAGCCAATGATGGATTTTATTTTACTCCCTCTTTCTTTTCTATGTGCATGGGGCATGCTGCAAACTTTTTCAGGTGTTACAGTGCATTAACTTTATGTAATGCACTTTGTTTAACTGGTGAAAATGTGCTGCTATTGTGTGGCCCCTTTTGAAGTAACAGGGACCACACTTAAGGTCCTCTATTTTTTTAAGTTAACCCTACTTGGCTAATTCATCTTCAATTCTGATTCAGACTCACTGACTACATTTTCCTGATATTTCAACAATAATTCACTTTAGCTAAGTACAGGGAGAAGATTCTAAACCTGCATTTGTCAAAAATCAACTGTCTCTGCCATAACATGCTAGGCTTTAAAGCTTCTCTACGGCCTCCTGGAGTGGTCAAAAATGAACAAAGCCAGATGCTTCATGGGCTCCTGACACACTGGATTGACAGCTTTTGGTTGATAAACAACAGATGTTGTGAGTCTCTGACACAACAGGTGTTAAAATCTCCCAGAGAAAAGATAAGAACTACCACTGATAAATGTGAGATATATATATATATATACATACATATAGATAGATATCCTGAAATGCAAACTAATAACATTTCCTTTAGTAGCATTACCATTAATAATTATATCGTTAATAACAATATTTTCAAACAATATTGCTACATTCTTTCTAAAAAATCAGTTTTCCTTTATATGCCACAACCTGTTAATTAAATCAATTCAAGAGAACACCTTACATACATTAATAAAAGCAATTATAGGCTAAATGTGTGCTTTTATAGTTCCATAAGCAGATGGGCACAGCATGCATATACTGAAAATATGTGAAAGAGAGAGATAAACAAGGCTGTTCTGAAGTACAAGCCAGCTTCCTTCTAATTTAGATGAAAATTGGGTAATGAACATGAGGTTATCAGTATTATAATGTTACCCACTCATGGTCCAATTATCTGACAGACAGTGGTGCACATATTGTCTGTATCGCTGCATAATAGCCTATATATAGGACAATTGGGCAATACATTCTAAAAGACATGCACTTTCAATATATAAATGGCAATCTTCTGGTGAAGTCAGAGTGTGTGGAAAGGTACTGGTAGAGTACAGTGCTTTACACAGAGATTGCTGTTTTTTGTTCTCCACTACAGATTGCGTCAGCTCTGGGAAAAGTTAATTTGGCATGCAAGAGGAACATAAAGAAGTTCAACAAGTAAAGGTTTTATTTATAATCTATGGTTATTCTCTAGCAGATACTGTATTAAAAGTATGTAAATATCAACAAAAAGGAACAATTTAGAAGCATCACTATTTTTTTATCTGTACATCGTCATGATGCTTTGTACTGGATTTGTATTTTTCAATAAATAGATTGTAAACTAAAAAAAAGAAAAAAAAAAAAGGTCCATATATTAGTTCAAAAGGTGCATCAGCTTTCCCAAATAAGGAATATATCAAACATTCACTTTAAACTTCCATCGTATAATCATTGGTGCACGTGACTTCCGTGATGAGAAAGAAAAGGGGTGTGCTTGCACTCACCGGACGTAAAATGATTTTACGCATGTAGTATAAGGGAGACTAGTGGTCATCTGGAACCTGGTAGGGATGTGGCACTCTGATAGCGCTTGGTATACCCAGGGACAATCCTCCAGACCTCTCAGTAGACCCTCTCCGATGGTGGAAACTGCTCACAGGTTTTACTTACACCCGGCAATAGGTGACTTCAGCAACAATAGGAGATCCACCTTAAGTAGCTCAAAAACAGCCACCAGAACAAAAAGCTGATATAGTGTAGTAATTTATTCAGCCCAATGATGGTAATCACATATCGAAGCAACAAGTGTATTAGCAGACATGTAGCAACAGGTGGCAACAGCTACAGTCAGTGAATGCAAAAAGCATAAGTCCATATATGGTAGCAGGTAGCTAATAGCTATAATAGGTGTATCAATAATACATTCCATGCATGCAGATCAAAATATAAAAATCAAGATGGCTGCTGGCCAAACTTGTGGCTCCAGCAGCTAAGGGTGGCATCGGCAAGGCAGGCTGGTTGGCTGACGCGTTTCATGCAATGGCACCTTGTCAAAGTTCACCCTTTTTCATTTTCCACTTTAATTATTCATTCTAGTGCTGCATTTTTTGATTACAATATACGTTTGAGGATTTTAGAGGTTTTTCCTTTATGCTAGCAGCTTTTTTATTATTTGCCAGTAAGCTCTCACTTTATTATTATTTCAATTGGACAGTTGGTGTTAGGATTTGCATGTATATGGTGAAATTGGAGCAAGAGCTTCATTGAAAGTGTTTGAAAGTCTGGGAATACTTTATTATACATTGTGAAGATTGTGAATGTATATATACTGTATATATATATATATATATGAAAAAAGGACACACTGAGGCACTTTATTGCTTATTTTGTGATGGTTACACATGTGAAGTATTAGTGAATACACATTATTATAGTTATGGAAATTGGGTGGGCATTGCACGGAACTGTTTTCTGCATGTAACACTTCTACCTGATAGATGTCTACTCCCTGCCTCCCGAATTGTCACTTAAAAAAGGATGTGATTCTATGCCTCAGATGTGTACATTTTTTATATAGTGTCCCTGGAAAAATATTCAACTCATAAAAACATTCAAAAACATTCATGAAGAATGTGGTTTAGTTCAGCAAATAATTATATTTTTAAAATAAGGATTAGATTCTCTACAGAAAAGCTGTGCCATGTTTATACTATATCATCACAAAGATTTAGTCTTTTATATTTATTTATGAATTCAATCCAAAGAAGCTTAAAATGTGTACTTGAAATCACTAAAATGTTTTCCGTTTAACTAAATATAGAATATTGTTTTTCAGATGTAATATGCCTGCTCTCTACATGGAAACTATTGGCCTGTCCAAAAGGATATAAAAGATGTACTGCAAATATATATAATTTTATAATCCTCTGTCCAGGAAAAAATAACCTGATTTTTTTTGAAAGATGCAATTCGCTTGTTCCATGGCTGACGATGAACACGTCCAAACATGTGTAAAAGCTGTAGTGCAAATTTGTTAAAATGTATCATCTTAATTAATTCTGGGGAAAAAAGAAAATACTATCTTAATTTTATCTGCAAACCACTTTCTCTCTCCCTCAGAAAAAGCAACCTGAAGAAAAATGGGCAGTAAAATGGTCAAATTTTTTCCCTGTTCAGTCTGCAAAAAAGGAAGTCAATGTTCTTGTTGAAGATGCAATATGTATACTCTCTCCCTCATAAATTGCAGCCTATCCAATCAAGGCTACAAAGGTGTGGTGCAATTCTGTGCAATGTTTACATATTCTATTTAAAACAAAAAAGCCAACTTTTTTCCCAGATACAATATGCCCACATAATCCCTCAGAAATTGCAACATGTTCATACAGGCTTAATTGCTGTGGTTCAAAGCTATGACTTTCCATCTTCAGTCTCTGAAACTAGACACCTTTTTTATTCCTAAATGTTCTTGCATGCTTTCCCTCAGTAATTGTTGTGTATTCAATAAAGTTGTGCTGCAAATCTGCTCTTTTTTTTTTTCTTTTTTTTCCAGATGCAATTTAGCCCCTCAATAACGCAGAAATGTCAGCTTGTCTATGCAGGCTTAATAGCTGTGGTGAAACTCTGTAACTTTCCATATTCGATTTATAAATACAATCTTCTTGAGTTCTCTCTCAGAAATATTGGCCTAATAAATAAAGGCCTTAAATGTTTGCTGCAAATCTGTGCATTTTTTTTTATTCAATTTAACACAAAAAGACACTAATTCTTAGAGATGAGCGAATCGAACATGGCGAAGTGGAATTCGTTTAGAATATTGGGAAATATTCGATTCGCGCCGAATCCGAAAATTAGCCAACTTCGGATGCAAGAATCGAATTTTCCCAAAAATGGCGGCGACATGTGTGGCGACGGAGCGGGGATCTCTGGGAAGGCGCGCAGACAAGGCGCGCTGACCCATAATGCATTCATTCATGACGTGCTCGCATTAGCCAATCAGCAGCCAGCCAGCCAGCACTGTGTAATGGTGGAGCTATAAATTGCGGCCATCTTACAATTCTCCATTAGCCTGCGGTCATTCAAGAGAGACAGACCTGTCTGTATTAGGGACAGAGTTAGGGCCAGAGAGACTTTAGGGCCACAGAATCGTTACTTAGGGACACAGAATCGTTACTTAGGGACACAGAATCGTTACTCAGGGACACAGAATTGTTAATCAGGGACACAGAATTGTTACTCAGGGACAGACACAGAATTGTTACTGAGGGAAACAGAATTGTTACTCAGGGACACAGAATTGTTACTCAGGGACACAGAATTGTTACTCAGGGACAGACACAGAATTGTTACTGAGGGACACAGAATTGTTACTGAGGGACACAGAATTGTGACTCAGGGACACAGAATTGTTACTCAGGGACACAGAATTGTTACTCAGGGACAGACACAGAATTGTTACTGAGGGACACAGAATTGTTACTGAGGGACACAGAATTGTTACTCAGGGACACAGAATTGTTACTCAGGGACAGACACAGAATTGTTACTGAGGGACACAGAATTGTTACTGAGGGACACAGAATTGTTACTCAGGGACACAGAATTGTTACTCAGGGACACAGAATTGTTACTCAGGGACAGACACAGAATTGTTACTCAGGGACACAGAATTGTTACTAAGGGACACAGAATTGTTACTCAGGGACAGACACAGAATTGTTACTCAGGGACACAGAATTGTTACTCAGGGACAGACACAGAATTGTTACTGAGGGACACAGAATTGTTACTGAGGGACACAGAATTGTTACTGAAGGACACAGAATTGTTTCTGAGGGACACAGAATTGTTACTCAGGGACACAGAATTGTTACTGAGGGACACAGAATTGTTACTGAGGGACACAGAATTGTTACTCAGGGACACAGAATTGTTACTCAGGGACAGACACAGAATTGTTACTGAGGGACACAGAATTGTTACTGAGGGACACAGAATTGTTACTCAGGGACACAGAATTGTTACTCAGGGACACAGAATTGTTACTCAGGGACAGACACAGAATTGTTACTCAGGGACACAGAATTGTTACTCAGGGACACATAATTGTTACTGAGGGACAAAGAATTGTTACTCAGGGACAGACACAGAATTGTTACTCAGGGACAGACACAGAATTGTTACTCAGGGACACAGAATTGTTACTGAGGGACACAGAATTGTTACTCAGGGACACAGAATTGTTACTCAGGGACGCAGAATTGTTACTCAGGGACAGACACAGAATTGTTACTCAGGGACAGACACAGAATTGTTACTCAGGGATACATAATTGTTACTCAGGGACACAGAATTGTTACTGAGGGACACAGAATTGTTACTCAGGGACACAGAATTGTTACTCAGGGACATACACAGAATTGTTACTCAGGGACACAGAATTGTTACTCAGGGACACAGAATTGTTACTGAGGGACACAGAATTGATACTCAGGGACACAGAATTGTTACTCAGGGACAGACACAGAATTGTTACTGAGGGACACAGAATTGTTACTGAGGGACACAGAATTGTTACTCAGGGACAGACACAGAATTGTTACTGAGGGACAGACACAGAATTGTTACTGAGGGACACAGAATTGTTACTGAGGGACACAGAATTGTTACTGAGGGACACAGAATTGTTACTCAGGGACACAGAATTGTTACTCAGGGACACAGAATTGTTACTCAGGGACAGACACAGAATTGTTACTCAGGGACACAGAATTGTTACTCAGGGACACAGAATTGTTACTGGGGGACACAAAATTGTTACTCAGGGACACAGAATTGTTACTCAGGACAGACACAGAATTGTTACTCAGGGAAACAGAATTGTTACTCAGGGACACAGAATTGTTACTGAGGGACACAGAATTGTTACTCAGGGACAGACACAGAATTGTTACTCAGGGACACAGAATTGTTACTCAGGGACACAGAATTGTTACTGAGGGACACAGAATCGTTACTGAGGGACACAGAATTGTTACTCAGGGACACAGAATTGTTACTCAGGGACACAGAATTGTTACTCAGGGACGCAGAATTGTTACTCAGGGACAGACACAGAATTGTTACTCAGGGACACAGAACTGTTACTCAGGGACACAGAACTGTTACTCAGGGACACAGAATTGTTACTCAGGGACAGACACAGCATTGTTACTGAGGGACACAGAATTGTTACTGAGGGACACAGAATTGTTACTCAGGGACACAGAATTGTTACTCAGGGACAGACACAGAATTGTTACTGAGGGACAGACACAGAATTGTTACTGAGGGACACAGAATTGTTACTGAGGGACACAGAATTGTTACTGAGGGACACAGAATTGTTACTCAGGGACACAGAATTGTTACTCAGGGACAGACACAGAATTGTTACTCAGGGACACAGAATTGTTACTCAGGGACACAGAATTGTTACTGGGGGACACAGAATTGTTACTCAGGGACACAGAATTGTTACTCAGGGACAGACACAGAATTGTTACTCAGGGAAACAGAATTGTTACTCAGGGACACAGAATTGTTACTGAGGGACACAGGATTGTTACTCAGGGACACAGAATTGTTACTCAGGGACACAGAATTGTTACTCAGGGACAGACACAGAATTGTTACTCAGGGACCCAAAATTGTTACTCAGGGACACAGAATTGTTACTCAGGGACACCGAATTGTTACTCAGGGACAGACACAGAATTGTTACTCAGGGACACAGAATTGTTACTCAGGGACACAGAATTGTTACTGAGGGACACAGAATCGTTACTGAGGGACACAGAATTGTTACTCAGGGACACAGAATTGTTACTCAGGGACACAGAATTGTTACTCAGGGACGCAGAATTGTTACTCAGGGACAGACACAGAATTGTTACTCAGGGACACAGAACTGTTACTCAGGGACACAGAACTGTTACTCAGGGACACAGAATTGTTACTCAGGGACAGACACAGAATTGTTACTGAGGGACACAGAATTGTTACTGAGGGACACAGAATTGTTACTCAGGGACACAGAATTGTTACTCAGGGACACAGAACTGTTACTCAGGGACACAGAATTGTTACTCAGGGACAGACACAGAATTGTTACTGAGGGACACAGAATTGTTACTGAGGGAAACAGAATTGTTACTCAGGGACACAGAATTGTTACTCAGGGACACAGAACTGTTACTCAGGGACACAGAATTGTTACTCAGGGACACAGAACTTTTACTCAGGGACACAGAATTGTTACTCAGGGACAGACACAGAATTGTTACTGAGGGACACAGAATTGTTACTGAGGGACACAGAATTGTTACTCAGGGACACAGAATTGTTACTCAGGGACACAGAACTGTTACTCAGGGACACAGAATCGTTACTCAGGGACACAGAATCGTTGAATTAAAGAGTATGTCAGACAACACGCAGAGGAGTGGCAGAGGAGGCAATGTTTCAGGAGTGAGCAGACGTGGCAGCAGAGGAAGGGGTTGAGGCAGCACTAGTCGCAGCCAGAGGCCAGTGCTCCCGGTGTCATCCAGCGGTCGTGTCTCCACCGACAACCCTGCCGTCATCGATTGGTTGGCTCGGTCGTCTTCCTCTTCCCAGGTCACCTCTGACACCTACAGCCAACGGTTGGTGGGTACGTCAGACACAACCGTTAGTTGGCATGGCCCGGGAGCAAGCCCACTGAAATCACGTGTCCTCTACCTGCCCCTGTCCTTTGGTGTTCCCTCACCAAGCGAAGTATCGCATGCTGTGGGCTCAGCCCCACTGTACAGTGAGGAAGAGCTAACAGAAAGCGGTCAGGAACGGGGGGAGACATCCGCCTCTTCAGCAGCCAGGCGAAGAAGTACTGGCGAGGAGAGTGGCTCGGTAGCCGGTCTAGAGACAGGAGGAAGTAGCAGTCAGCCAGTGAGGAGTAGCGGGGGCAAAGTTTCCTACTCGGCGGTGTGGCAATTTTTCGTCAAGCCGCCCGAGGAAGTAAACGTAGCCGTATGTCGACTATGTGGCCAGAAAGTCAAGCGTGGCCAGGGGGCCCATGTCTCCATCGCCACACTCTGCCATGTGCCACTTTCAGGTCCCTCACACTGCTGGTGGGTTCCATTTTGTCATAGGGTGCTGGCAGATTACGGGCCTCCCATTGCTGCTGCCAGGCCCGTAATCTGTCATGGGCCCCCGTACCGCCTCCTCATGCTGCTGCCAGGCCCGTAATCTGTCATGGGTCCCTGTACGGCCTCCCATTGCTGCTGTCTCCATCGCCACACTCTGCCATGTGCCACTTTCAGGTCTCCTCACACTGCTGGTGGGTTCCATTTTGTCATAGGGTGCTGGCAGATTACGGGCCTCCCATTGCTGCTACCAGGCCCGTAATCTGCCATGGGCCCCCGTACCGCCTCCTCATGCTGCTGCCAGGTCCAGAGTGTCTCATGGGTCCCTGTACGGCCTCCCATTGCTGCTGTCTCCATCGCCACACTCTGCCATGTGCCACTTTCAGGTCTCCTCACACTGCTGGTGGGTTCCATTTTGTCATAGGGTGCTGGCAGATTACGGGCCTCCCATTGCTGCTGCCAGGCCCGTAATCTGCCATGGGCCCCCGTACCGACTCCTCATGCTGTGACGTTGCAACAAGGTGGAATTCAACCCTACATATGTTAACCGCCTTTACGAACAGCGAAAGGCCATCACCGATTTCCTGATGTTACAAGCGGATAAAGGTACTCCCCTGTGTAACTTAGGTGTCAGCCATTGGCAGCTCATGCGTGACACCTGCCGCTTGCTCAGGCCCTTTGAGGAGGCCACGCTATTCGTGAGTCGGCAGGACTATGGGATGAACGACGTCATTCCTCTGTTGCACGTCCTGGAACAAATGCTGTTAACAATGGCTGGTCAGGGTGCGGTAGATGTGGCGCACAGATCTCAACGCCACATGACCCCTGTGGGGGCAGGACAGGAAGAAGAGGAGGAGGTAGAGGAGGACATTGGTGCTCAGGAATTATTGAGTGAAATGGGTGGTTTTTCCACTCAGCGGACAGGAGTGGAGGAGCAGGAGCATCTGGTAGAGGAGGAGGAGGAGACAGAGGACCCAGACGCACCGTAGCAGTATGCTGTGGAGATGGAGGCAGGGAGTCCCTCGCATTCTTTGGCAGAAATGGCCCATAGCATGCTCGGTTGCTTGCGTAGCGACAGCCGAATAATAACCATCAGACAAAGGGATGACTTTTGGCTGTCCACCTTGTTGGACCCTCGCTACCGTTCAAAAATGGTGGCCTTTTTCACACCTGCTGAGAGGGAGGCCAAAATAACGTACTATAAAAACCACCTATGTAGTCAGTTGGTCTCTGCCTTTCTGCGCCAACGTCCATCCTCAGACACTGTGGGCCCTGTGCGCTCGCGTTCTGCTGCCATGGCAGCAGGGGAGGGGTGGGGTGGTAGGAGCAGTGGCAGCTCCACCAGCAGCGGCTGCCTCAGTCTGCAGTCGATGATGAGTAGCTTTCTTCACCAGCGCAGTGAGGAAACTACTAACCAGCCGCAGCAGCAGCAGCATCAGGTGGACCTGGAGCAGGACCTCAAACAACAGGCTTGGGCCTACTTGGACAGCACCCTGCCAACCGAGGTAGACAATCCCCTTGACTACTGGGCAACGAAACTTGACCTTTGGCCCCAACTAGCTGAATTTGCCCTTGAAAGGCTGTCATGCCCGGCCAGTAGCGTGGCATCGGAGCGCATGTTTAGTGCGGCAGGAGGTATTGTAACTCCGCGGAGGACACGACTGTCCACCCAAAGTGTGGAGAGACTCACGTTTGTGAAAATGAATCAGGCGTGGATTAGTCTGGATTTCAAACCACCAGTTCCTGACACAACTGACTAAATCCGCCATGAATCATGCCCCAAACATGTTATTATTTTTAACATAGGCCTCTGTATGGCCTTCAATTTAAGCTGCTTACGCTTCGCCACTCTGCCATGGGCCCCTGTACCGCCTCCTCTTGCTCCTGCCAGGTCCAGAGTGTCTCATGGGTCCCTGTACGGCCTCCCATTGCTGCTGTCTCCATCGCCACACTCTGCCATGTGCCACTTTCAGGTCTCCTCACACTGCTGGTGGGTTCCATTTTGTCATAGGGTGCTGGCAGATTACTGGCCTCCCATTGCTGCTGCCAGGCCCGTAATCTGCCATGGGCCCCTGTACCTACTCCTCATGCTGCTGCCAGGTCCAGAGTGTCTCATGGGTCCCTGTACGGCCTCCCATTGCTGCTGTCTCCATCGCCACACTCTGCCATGTGCCACTTTCAGGTCTCCTCACACTGCTGGTGGGTTCCATTTTGTCATAGGGTGCTGGCAGATTACGGGCCTCCCATTGCTGCTGCCAGGCCCATAATCTGCCATGGGCCCCCGTACCGCCTCCTCATGCTGCTGCCAGGTCCAGAGTGTCTCATGGGTCCCTGTACGGCCTCCCATTGCTGCTGTCTCCATCGCCACACTCTGCCATGTGCCACTTTCAGGTCTCCTCACACTGTTGGTGGGTTCCATTTTATCATAGGGTGCTGGCAGATTACGGGCCTCCCATTGCTGCTGCCAGGCCCGTAATCTGCCATGGGCCCCCGTACCGCCTCCTCATGCTGCTGCCAGGTCCAGAGTGTCTCATGGGTCCCTGTACGGCCTCCCATTGCTGCTGTCTCCATCGCCACACTCTGCCATGTGCCACTTTCAGGTCTCCTTACACTGCTGGTGGGTTCCATTTTGTCATAGGGTGCTGGCAGATTACGGGCCTCCCATTGCTGCTGCCAGGCCCGTAATCTGTCATGGGCCCCTGTACCGCCTCCTCATGCTGCTGCCAGGCCCGTAATCTGTCATGGGTCCCTGTACGGCCTCCCATTGCTGCTGTCTCCATCGCCACACTCTGCCATGTGCCACTTTCAGGTCTCCTCACACTGCTGGTGGGTTCCAATTTGTCATAGGGTGCTGGCAGATTACGGGCCTCCCATTGCTGCTGCCAGGCCCGTAATCTGCCATGGGCCCCTGTACCGCCTCCTCATGCTGCTGCCAGGCCCGTAATCTGTCATGGGTCCCTGTACGGCCTCCCATTGCTGCTGTCTCCATCGCCACACTCTGCCATGTGCCACTTTCAGGTCTCCTCACACTGCTGGTGGGTTCCATTTTGTCATAGGGTGCTGGCAGATTACGGGCCTCCCATTGCTGCTGCCAGGCCCGTAATCTGCCATGGGCCCCTGTACCGCCTCCTCATGCTGCTGCCAGGCCCGTAATCTGTCATGGGTCCCTGTACGGCCTCCCATTGCTGCTGTCTCCATCGCCACACTCTGCCATGTGCCACTTTCAGGTCTCCTCACACTGCTGGTGGGTTCCATTTTGTCATAGGGTGCTGGCAGATTACGGGCCTCCCATTGCTGCTGCCAGGCCCGTAATCTGCCATGGGCCCCTGTACCGCCTCCTCATGCTGCTGCCAGGCCCGTAATCTGTCATGGGTCCCTGTACGGCCTCCCATTGCTGCTGTCTCCATCGCCACACTCTGCCATGTGCCACTTTCAGGTCTCCTCACACTGCTGGTGGGTTCCATTTTGTCATAGGGTGCTGGCAGATTACGGGCCTCCCATTGCTGCTGCCAGGCCGTTAATCTGCCATGGGCCCCCGTACTGCCTCCTCATGCTGCTGCCAGGCCCGTAATCTGTCATGGGTCCCTGTACGGCCTCCCACTGCTGCTGTCTCCATCGCCACACTCTGCCATGTGCCACTTTCAGGTCTCCTCACACTGCTGGTGGGTTCCATTTTGTCATAGGGTGCTGGCAGATAATGGGCCTCCCATTGCTGCTGCCAGGCCCGTAATCTGCCATGGGCCCCCGTACCGCCTCCTCATGCTGCTGCCAGGTCCAGAGTGTCTCATGGGTCCCTGTACGGCCTCCCATTGCTGCTGTCTCCATCGCCACACTCTGCCATGTGCCACTTTCAGGTCTCCTCACACTGCTGGTGGGTTCCATTTTGTCATAGGGTGCTGGCAGATTACGGGCCTCCCATTGCTGCTGCCAGGCCCGTAATCTGCCATGGGCCCCCGTACCGCCTCCTCATGCTGCTGCCAGGTCCAGAGTGTCTCATGGGTCCCTGTACGGCCTCCCATTGCTGCTGTCTCCATCGCCACACTCTGCCATGTGCCACTTTCAGGTCTCCTCACACTGCTGGTGGGTTCCATTTTGTCATAGGGTGCTGTATGGCCTCCCATTTCTGCTGCCTCCACCGCCACACTGTGGCTCCACACTCTGGTTTTGGCCCCGTGACTGCCCAAATGAGTGAAGTGTGCGGTGATTCTAAGATCGACGGCACTCATCTGCATGTCATACTGACTGACAGTATTATTTCTCTTCCCCAGCAGACTCCAAGGGCATTTAAATTAAAGGTACAGTGTTCTGCACTAATATAAAGGCTCTCTGAAGCCTAGAAACACCCTTTTTATAAGTTAAATTCGCAGCGAATATATTCGACTCGAATCGAATTTATTCCGCGAATTCGCCGAATCAGCCGAATCGAATTTTTGAATACTTCGCTCATCTCTACTAATTCTCTATTTCCTGATGTAACATGTCTACTTAATCACCCGCATACAATATGTATTCACTATGTACTCAGAATGGTGGTTCAAATCTGTAACTTTTTCCTATCTTAAGTCTGTATGCACTCTTCCACTTTCCAGATGCAATATGCCCCCTCAATTGCTCAGAAGATGCAGCCCATCCATACCCTTTTTTCAGTTTCAGTCTCCAAAACAAGATATAATTTTTTCTAATTCTAAATGCAATCTGCCTGTTCTCTCCCTCAGAACTTGTGGATTAAAGGTGTGCTGTAATTCTGTTCAGTTTTTTCTTTTCAATTTAACACAAAAAGACAATAATTTTAAACTTCAAGATGCAAGATGTCTGCTCAATCCATAAGAAATTGCATCCTCTCCAACAAGCATAAGTTGTTGTAGCTGTATTAGGGTATTTGCAACAACAATTGATTATTGTCCTTGATACTTTTTTATTTGCACTAGCATAACTATCCATGTTTCATTATCATTGCTGTGATTTTTTTTCCCTCTTTTTAGTCTCTATGCTAATACACATTTTATTTTCAGATGCAATTTGCCTGCTCAATCACTCAGCAACTGCAGCCTGTCTCTACAAGCCTAATATCCGTGAGACTTGAAAACTGTAAAAAAAAATCCCATATCAGCCTCTGAATCAGGTCTCAAATTTTTTATTTCTGAATGTAACATGCCCAATCAGTCACTTAGAAATTGCAGCCTGTCCATAAAAGCTTGTTATTTTTTCTGCAAATCTGTATTATTTATCAGTCTCCTAAAATAATAATAATAATATTGCACTCTGCAGTCTATTCAAGAAAGGCTTTGAAGGTTTGCTACAAATCTGGAAATTGTTTCAGTCTTCAGTCTTAGAAAATAGGTCAACATATATACAGTAGATTTATTTATAAATTAAATCTGCCTGCTTTCTTGTATAATTTTTCAGCCTTCCGTCTCAGAAAAAATTACTGGTATTTAATTAATCAAGATGAATTCTGCATGCTCTCTACCCTGATATTGCATCTTAGAAAAAAGTACATACCTCCCAACAATTCTCTTCTGTTTTTCTTACTTGTGGCTCTGAAAAATTATACTTTAATTTGGTTACATTATTATTATTATACAGGATTTATATAGCGCCAACAGCTTGCTCAGCACTTTACAATATAACGGGAGAAAATACAGCAACAATACAGTTCAATACAAGATGGTTAGGAGGGCATTGCTCCTAGGAGGGGCTAGTTGTACAAAAGGTAATAACTGTGGGGGATGGACTGATAGGAGGAAGAGAACCAATCCCAGATATTTACAGATAAATTGATGTGGGAAGTGTCTTGGTGCTGCTCAGAAGCTGAGTTGTCAATAAAAAGTCACCTCACCGGCAAATGCAGGAGAACGATGTCCACATCAAAGTCTAGAAACTTGCCATAGGAAGAGGAGAAAGGACACCGCTCTGACCGCCCGTGTAATCCTGTGAAGTGGGGATGTTCTCAGCCATCATGCCAGCCACACCCTCTGCCACATTTCACCCCACCCACCAGTGAAAAGCATCACAGGGAGTGGCCGGCGTGACAGCTGAGGACATCCCACATACACAGGATTGCCTCCTCTTCCAGGTATGTGCAGCCCATTCATAATAATAACACACACGGCAACATAACTGAAATCAAACCATCACTGTCTATGTCTGCCGATTTTGGCAAATCTCTCCACAAAACTTTAGAAATAAGAGATGAACCATAGAAAGTACTTCAGTTCAGCTACATTTCGAGCCCTTGACAAGGAGGGGACAGCCTCCTACTTGGAGTCAGTAGCCATTCCTTCACCTGAGAGATGACATAACTGAGATAAGTAATAAATGGCTGATAGAACTGACACTCCTTATGGGACAACGTGGACCCCTTGTTATGGAGTTACTTCAAGACCTTCACCAGAAGCTCCTCAAATTCCATCAGCATCCTGTCAAAGACAATTATGAAATTCAAGTACCCCGCAGCTCAACCAGATACATGTCTCCCACCACCCATTTCCAACAGTTGCTGGATGTATCAGGAGCTCCTTACAGATACTGGGGCACCTAGTCAAACTTGTATAACTTCAGAGGACAGATGAAAACAATCTTTTATTGATCATTTGTGTACATGGAAAATATATGATACCTTCTTCCTAGGTCCAACACACTAAACCACTTCTAAACCACTAAACCAAGTCCTAGAGAAGCAGTGGAAAGCAATTTTATTCATGTATGTCTCCCCTGGGCCAGGTGGGCAGAGACAAAAATCTTGAGGCTCCATTCCAGTCCAGGCAGATCCTTGAGTGAATCATAGCAAGTCTGGCTACAATTTGGGTTCACTCAAGATGACCACCCCCTTTGCTGAAGATGTAGTATAGATAAGCATTGCCTATGGTCTCCTTCAAGATGGCCACAGCAGAATTTTATTACAGACACTTCTGTTTTAAATCTTTCCATATTACAGGAGGAGAGTGATGCAGTGTAGCCAAATTAAATACTCTGTTAACAGTCACAATCATGGATACCTACTTGATATTGATTCTTTTTCTCTGGTGAGAATGTTCTCTCTGTTGCAGCTACTGTATTCCTCACAGAGCAGTATATATCCTTTGTTTAACCCCTAGAGAACCAGAATGTTACTCTCCCTTCCTGTAAAGGCCTTTTTCCGAGGTTGTATTTTATCACCACTGAGTTTTTTATCTTTTACCACACAGTATAAAGAAAAAGATTGACAAAGCCCTTGCTTTCTGTTAAAAAAAATTGTAAAAAATATCTATACATAAATTTAGACCAAAATGTATTATGCTACATGTTTTGTTAAAAAGCCCAAATAAATAAATATTGATCCTAAATGAAACCCAAATAAGTGAATAAATGATCTTTTTTTTTAAAGTAGACACCCCAGAGTAATAATAAGAAGCATGACGAATATTTTAGCAATTTCATTTTTTCCAATAATTTTTGGGCAAATGAAGAGAATAAATTCATTTTTCTTCACAAACTTTACATTTTAACAAAGTATTTATACACAGCATGGGCATACTTACAATTACAACTAGAAAACATTCTGCTACTCCACCTGAGTATGGGGTTACCACATGTGTGAGAATTTTTTACAGCAATGCTGTGTAGAGGGAAATCCAGGAGGCACCTTCAGGCTTTAAAGAGGTGCAAATTATTCATCTGATTTCCTAACTAGTTATCACATTTTTTGAGAAACAACCACAAAACTGCCATTTTTTTGAAAGGAAAAACCCCAAGGTATTTGCGAAGTCATGGTGAGTTTTTGCAACATTTAATTTTTTGCTTTGGAAATTTTTGGAAAGAAATTAAAATGTATTTTTTTACACAAAGTTGTAATTTCAATAACATATTTCTCATGCACAGCATGGACATACTTATAGTTACATCCCAAAACATATTTTACCACTTCTCCTGAGTATGAGCATACCCATAGTCAATCAACATAGAGGGGCACATAATCTCTGAATTAGAGATGTCCATTAATACATTACTGCTTTCTACAAGTTCATACTTTGAATCTGAATCTGAGTGCCATGTATCTCTACTGTACTCATCAGTCATTCTAAAAATTTTAAATGCATCCTCACTAATGTATATTTCTTGGATAATTTTGACAGTGGCTGTACTTTTCTTTTACTTAAAGTAATTTGGTACTGGCTGACATGGTACTTAATGATGCTAGTACAGATGTTGTCTGGCGATCAGTACAATAGTTCTGACTGACATTGGTGCCTGATGAGACTCTTGCTGGTGCTATCTGGTGATCAGGACACTGACTGCTGCTGACACTGGTACCTGGTGACACTGTTACTTGCACTTGTTGATGATCAGGACACTCATTGTGGCTGTCATTGGTACATGATGACACTAGTACTTGTGCTGACTGGTAAACTGGACAGCAATTGTGGTTGACACTGGAACCCAATGACACTGTTACTGGTGCTGGTGACACCCTGGTAACTAATGACATTGTTAGAAATATAAAACAGAAATATTCGAGCGCTGGGTGAATAGTATGAATAGCTGCTGGCATATGAAGGTAAACCTCAAGGACCCACAAATCAAAATGGTAAATGTAAAAAGTATGCAGCACTGGTATACCTAAAACAAGCAATCATCTATACCAAAGTCTTAGATAACATAAAAGGCGCTGAATCCCAATGAAGTGGGGTGTGTAAAGTGACAAGTGAAATAAAGTAAAAAAACTTGTGATGAAGAATATCCGTGACTCCTGTGATAGTGGAAATGGATATATATTGCACTAACCAGATAGCACAATCACTTGCGCATGGAGTATATAAGACCTACTCCTGGTTCTCTGGATCTGGAACACTGCAGACGGTTGAAGTCGTCAGCGTTGCAACCACCAGGTGTTATACATCCGGATATGGTAACCAGCCTCCAGAGATGCCGATAACAGCCACCAGGGGGATCATGCACAGTACCAAACCACAGATCAGCAGGTATCACCTTCAAAAAGAAGGAAAGAATTCCAAGATGGCCACCGGCCGTCCATATAGGCCATGCGGTGTGTACACAGTAATTAGGGGCACCTCCCTAACGCATTTCGTGTTCAGACACTTTTTCTGAAAAAGTTCACAGGTGTAAACAAACAGGCAGAAAAAAAAGTGGTCAAACAACATTTTTAGCTCTACCTAGCTGACCCCTGACAAGTTAGCATTGCATTCAGATAGTGCAGTACATGTTGCAATGGCTGAAATTCATCATGACATGTAAAAAAATATACAGTATGTTATGTTTGGTAGGCTGTGCCCCCAAACACTTAAAAAAAAGCAAGCACTCAGAGGGCTGCAGTATCGCTTCCTTAATACCTGGAAGTCACTGCCCTACCACTCTCTTAAAAGCGATACACTGGGGATTGCTTTTCAGGGGGAAAGCAGAATCCACTTTACTGGTGCTGGGTGGCAATCAGGACACTGATAGTAGCTGACACTGGTTCTATATGACACTTGTACTGGTGCTGAATGCCGATCAGGATGATGATTATGCCTTACACTGGTGTTTGGTGACACTTGTACTGGTGCTGAATGGTGAATAGGATACTGATTGCGGCTGAAACTGGTACTAGATAAAACTTGTACTGGTGCAGCTGGTGGTACTGGAGCTGGATTAAATAAGTGTTAGGTGTCACTGGTACTTGTGCTGCTGAAGATCAGCATTGAAAAGAATTCCTTTCCTTCCACGGCTGATGGGTATTTAAGAGGAAAGAGAGTCTGCTGCAAAACATAACAATTGTTTATATTTTTTGTGATGCTTTGACTGATCTCAGTGATCACATTGTATAGAATCAGTTTCACTGGCTTTGCACCTTCTTTTTGTTATCTGCTGTGTCTAATAGACACAGTGATCACAGTACACTGCAGATGAGAACTAAATTTCTCCCCGCCTTAGCTTTTTTAAAATTACAATCTAAAAGGGAGGGGAAAGTGATACAAAAGGTAATAACTGTGAGGGATAAGCTGATGGAGAAAATACAATAGTTGTTAGGTGAAGGCAAGATAGACTTTACTAAAGAGATGAATTGTCAGGGATTGTCTGAATGTGTATAGAGTAGGAGATAGTCAGAACGATTAGGGTAAGGAGTTCCAGACGATTGGAGAGGCTCCAGAGAGGTCCTGAGGCAAGTATTGGAGAGGGTGACAGGGGGAGCTAGAGAATAGGTAGTCTTGGGAGAACAGAATGGAACAATTTGGTTGGTACTTTGATCCAAGGGTAGTTATGTAGCTTGGGACAGATCTGTAGAAGGCTTTATAAGTTGTTAGTAAGTAGTTAGGCAGAAAGGGGTAGCAGATACTGAACAGTTGGTAAGGTGGATGAGTCTCACAGCTGCATTCATGATGGACTGAAGGGGGAATAGTCTATGTAAAAATAAACCAATGAATAGAGAAATAGTGAAAGCAAGAGATAACCAGGCAGTGAATGAGATCTTTGATATTGTTGGTTAAGAAGGGACGTATCTTGGAATTGTTGCGAAGGTTGAGGTGGCAAGATTTGGACAGTGATTGGATGTGGGACTGAAAGGAGGGTTCAGAGTAATATAATGTATACTGATTTCTTGCATGTTCTTTGATAGGATCAAGTAACAACAATGCAACCATAGTACAATGTGTGTTATAACTGTTATAGATTTAAATGTGACTATATTGTTGTCATACTGTAAGGGGATTCCTGTGAGGTGGCTGGCTAATAGAAATGTGCATGCACACAGAAATATCCGCAGAATAGTGACCAGACATGCGCAATCGCACACAAGCACGCGCACGTGCACACGCACAGTGAATCTTGTCACCAGACGGACTATTTAAGGATGCCTCTGCCTGTGCTTAGTGCTGACTGGTCTTCAGCTGTTTCCCTGTGTCCTGCTGTGTTCCTGTGTGATCCCCTTGTTGCTGACCCGGCTTGTTCCTGACCTGACTTCTGATTCCTCTCCTGCCCTGATGCTCGTTCCTGACCCTGGCTCTGTTCCTGACTTCGGCTTGCTTATGATTTGGTACCTCGCTGTCTACCCATTGATGACCCTGGCTATTCCTGTGATGCTGCTCCTGTCTCCGATCCCAGCTTCCTGCCCTGCTCAGGTGCACGCCTGGCTGTCTACTATACCAGCTCTGCATATCGCTACTGTTCCTGAACCGGTGGTTTGCCAGTCTCTTAAGGACTCCAGCTGCAAGCTCTTCAGGCAACACCTGCTGGCACTTGTTCCCCTGGTCCCTAGGCACCCTCTGTTCCACCTCCAGCAGGGTCAGGGCTAGTGACACAAGTGAGGCCGACCTCGTCATTTCAGTCTCCTATATGGTACGTGACACATACTCCAGATACATTTTTACATTATGTCAATTTAATTATATCCAGTATAACAGTGTAGTGTATGTGCACTACTACTTGAGTGGTATACTGTACTGTATTTATTGCAAACCCTTTCTTCTTGGAGTGGTAAATGTCCTCCATGTCATTGAAGACTGCTGAACTCCATCAAAGCACCTTCTTTATTTCCATTTATTTCAATACTAGGGATTAGCTGAACTGCCCTGGGTTCAGATGCCAAATTCAAACCCCATTGAAATCAATGGGAGCTACAGTAAATCTTTTCCATATAAAATGTCCATCTCTGAGCTAATAGACAAGGTGGTATAAAAATATATTATAATAGGTAGGGTGGGCACTGCCCTGGGAAACATATACCAATGCAAAAACATTTTTTTTTAATTCTATTCAGCCAGGAGCAGTGATTTTTAAAATGCTTGCAGTGGAACTATAATTCCTTTAAATAACATGCCTAGGAGGTGCCCTAATCCTGCCTATGAATGGGTGCATATCTGTGATGCACAGTAAGTGCTGTTCACTTGAACACCCAAACAGCCAAAGTTTAATCCAAAACTAGATTCAGAGCAAACCACCAGCTCATCCCTAATTCATACCTGCCATATTGTGTAGTTTATACATCATGTTTTAGAATGTGCATTATAGGGTCAATCTATAAAAAAGAGTTTAATCTCCTCCTCCTTCTCACCAGCCATGGAAAATCAATACAAAAACTTTACACTGTGACTACATTTTAATTTTTTTTAATATAAAAAGCAGAGTGCAGTGTGGAGCCTCTGATGTCTTGCTATTTGTTCTTTGAATAGGTCATGTGATAAGTTTCTTTTTTCTCCTACCACTCTTTTTTCCACAATTTATTACAATGAATGGGGCTTTGCTTGCTTCAGACTCCCTAAGAAAGTGAAGAGCAAAGCACATTATTAAAGCAAACATCAATACATTATAAATGTCCTGGAGGAGCTTTAATAGAAAAGCAGGGGTATAACTGATTTAGAACCTCTGTTGGGTTTTTATTGCTGCCTGCATACGCACTGGTTACAATTATTCTCACTTCCTGTCTCACTAAGGATAGCAGACATGTCCAGAGTAAGAGAAGACTTCTTTATAAAGGATATAAACATTTCAGGAGGCTGCCATAATTATGGAGATGTAAGTATGCACCAGGAATATTAACTTATGGGGCTAGGAGGTACACTAAGAAGTGTAGCTGTATATTAAGCATGCCAGGTCATCACAAAGTGAAGACCAGGCTGAGTCGTTTAGAGGAGTATGAGCTATAGCTGTATTAGTAGACTAATAATACCAAAAATGGAACTTTTAAAAATAGACATTTCTGTTACAATTTCAAATATAAAATGTGTGATTTTAAAATAGACCATCATTGCATGCTAATCTTACTTTACTGAATGAGGCTACCCCTACCTATTGTAAATGACATTTAGTTAACTAAAAAGGAATCTCAATTTTAGTAGAAAATACATTATGAGCAAATGTTAACCATGAACAGCAATTACAGTAAAATGCATCGTTAAAGTTAATTTCGTATTTGTAAAGAAAATTCACTACAAACAAACATAACTGTCAAATTAAATCTGATTGAAATGTTTAATCGCTGACTATGAAAGTATAAAAAATTTCAATTTAACAGCCAATTTGTTTTACTGCATGAAAGAGTGGAAGAGGATTAACACATCAGCTGCGTAAAACAGCCGTGTGATACCACTAACTGCATTAGTCATAACAGCAGTAGTAAATTACACGTCAACTATATATTTCCAGATGTAGTGTTTTGTGTTGCATAGTCCATCTTTTGCAAATATTTTCTCAGCCACATTATTACAATAACAAATGTGAATTTATTACACAGTTTGCATTGGAGCCTTTGCAACCAAGATCAGTGCATTATGGAAGAAAACACAGGGTTCTGTCTTGGTTAAATATCAGCTGCAGGCCATATAGAGGTACAGACCTTTTGTTATGGGTGTAGAGGAAGGAAACAATTGTGATCTTTGAGTCCCTCTGCCAATGTAGCAGATAGGACTTGTAGTTTCACAGATGGATGGCAAAGTCACACGCAGTCATGAAAAAAATAAAAAAACAAGAAGACAGTTCAAGGAGAAGCATTGTGCTATTCAGGAAATTTAGGGGGAGGTCTGAGGGTAGGGAGTTGGAGAACGGGACCATAACTCATGTTACCCCCTAAGCATGGGTTAACATGAAACATGCTCCCAAAGGTGGACTATGCTGTAAATGATATTTCATAGAAGGGTATAACATTTCATGGTTATGCCACTCAAAAGTATATAAAAAACCCCCTCCCTCCTAGATTATAAGCTCGAAAGAGTAGGGCCCTCTTACCCCTTGTGTGCTGTTTGATGTTACTGTACTGTTTCATGTATTGTCCCCCCTCTATTGTACAGCGCTGAGCAAACCCTTTGGCGCTATATAAACTCGATAAATAAATAAATAAATAAATAAATATTTGCATGCCTTGATATGTTATCAAACCACAACATATAGTAGACATGTGTTCAAATGTTTCCGATCCAAGCCTGTAAGAAGAATCCCTCAACACTGGAACTCCCAAAGGAAGCCCGACTTTGCTCCACAAACTCAGTGAGAAATCAGGAAGTTGCACACCATCATTCAACTTTATTAAATCTGAACAAAACACACTGCCGTCCCACCTAGGATCATCCCTCTTTAATATTTCATCCAATACAGGCTTGAAAACAGAGATAGTGTTTATTTTATGCACTATACAATCAATCACTGCAACTTAAGTCTTAAAGAGATATGTATCATATAAAGATCAAGTTACAAAAATTACAAAACAACTGATATAACATTGTAATTACATATCCCAAGTAAAAATTCATTGCACATTGAAACATTCTAGCAATAACAAAAAACATCTAATAAAACCACATTTTTTTAAATTTTCAACATAAATACAAAGGTTAAAAAATGTAAATGTAAAAAAAAACACCAAGGATGTGGATAAGTGTAGACAATATAATTATTTATATTTATCCAATTTTTATTTTTGTATTTATCTAATAAATATCAATAAATCTTTAATGAAGGTAGGAAAGGGAAGGAGTGGGGGGAGGTGGAAAAAAAGGAAAAGGGAAAAGGGGATGGGAAAAAATACTGAAGGTTTTAAATAAAAACAAATGAGGACTTTAGTGTTTTTTGTTATTGATAAATGTGTAATGAATTTTGTCTTTGGATGTGTAAATAAAGCTTTGTATCAGCTTGGTGTCATTTTGTGTGACTTGATGTTTACATGATATCAAGATTTTAAGACTTAGGTTGCATTGATTGTATACTGCACACAAGCCATCCCCCCACTTCCCTTGTCTCTGTGATCAAGCCTGTATTAGACAAAACCTATGTGTGAGGTGGTTCTAGTTGGGGCTGCATTTTGGATAGAGTAAGGGAGTATTATAACCCCAGGCAGTTTTTCTTTTTGCCACCTATGTCTTACTGTGAAGATTTACTTCCACTTCCTGTCCCATAGCCAAAGCAAGGAGTGAGAGGAAATCCTCAAAGTGAGTGAATCTCTTATTGTTACCAGGGTCACCAGAACTAGTGTCTCCACTGAAGGATCTCCCAGCTATTCCTATTCTGGTGATTTTCTTTATCAGTAATAATGGTAAACAGGGTGAATCTCCCCAATGGGGACACGGACAGCAATAAAAACCTGACAAGTATTCTAATCCCTCTTCATCTGAAAAAAAAGTTTTTAATTTATACATACTTTAACTACTTGCCCTCCAGAGGGTTTACCCCCCTTCCTGACCAGGCCATTTTTTTGTGATACGGCGCTGCATTACTTTAACTGACAATTGCACAGTCATGCAATGCTGAACCCATATGAAATGTATGTCCTTTTTTCCCACAAATGGATCTTTCTTTCGGTGGTATTTGATCGCTTGTGCGTTTTTTATTTTTTCTGCTATAAACAAAAAAAGACTGACAATTTTGAGAGAAAAACAATATTTTTGACTTTTTGCTATTAAACATGTCCAATAAAAAAAAAAAATAAAGTTATATCATCTACAAATGGCGGTATATATACTGGAATTTTTTTTCTTTATACTAGTAATGGTGGTGATCAGACACTTATTGTGGTACTGTCTGACTGCAGGACTGCGGTAGGCATTCTGACACTGGGTGGGAACTGACTATTAGAGATGAGCGAAGTATTCAAAAATTCGATTCGACTGATTCGGCGAATTCGTGGACAATATTCGATTCGAGTCGAATATATTCGCTGTGAATTTAACTTAAAAAAGGGTGTTTCTAGGCTTCAGAGAGACTTAATATTAGTGCAGAACACTGTACCTTTAATTTAAATGCCCTTGGAGTCTGCTGGGGAAGAGAAATAATACTGTCAGTCAGTATGACATGCAGATGAGTGCCGTCGATCTTAGAATCACCGCACACTTCACTCATTTGGCCAGTCACGGGGCCAAAACCAGTGTTTGGAGCCACAGTGTGGCGGTGGAGGCAGCAGCAATGGGAGGCCATACAGCAACCTATGACAAAATGGAAACCAGCAGGAGTGTGAGGAGACCTCAAAGTGGCACATGGCAGAGTGGGAGCAATGGGAGGCGGTACAGGGACCCATGTCACACTGTGGACCCAGCAGCAGCGTGACGAGGCGGTACGGGGGCCCATGGCAGATTTGGGGCCTGGCAGCACCTATGGGAGGCCTGTAATCTGCCAGCAACCTATGACAAAATGGAAACCAGCAGGAGTGTGAGGAGACCTGAAAGTGGCACATGGCAGAGTGGGAGCAATGGGAGGCGGTACAGGGACCCATGTCACACTGTGGACCCAGCAGCAGCGTGACCAGGCGGTACGGGGGCCCATGGCAGATTACAGGCCTGGCAGCAGCAATGGGAGGCCCGTAATCTGCCAGCACCCTATGACAAAAAATGGAACACACCAGCAGTGTGTGAGGAGACCTGAAAGTGGCACATGGCAGAGTGTGGAGATGGAGACAGCAGCAATGGGAGGCCGTACAGGGACCCATGACTGACTCTGGACCTGGCAGCAGCATGAGGAGGCGGTATATAGGGGCCCATGGCAGATTAGGGGCCTGGCAGCAGCTATGGGAGGCCCGTAATCTGCCAGCACCCTATGTCAAAAAATTCAACACACCAGCAGTGTGTGAGGAGACCTGAAAGTGGCACATGGCAGAGTGTGGCGATGGAGACAGCAGCAATGGGAGGCCGTACAGGGACCCATGAGAGACTCTGGACCTGGCAGCAGCATGAGGAGGCGGTATATAGGGGCCTATGGCAGATTAGGGGCCTGGCAGCAGCTATAGGAGGCCCGTAATCTGCCAGCACCCTATGTCAAAAAATTGAACTCACCAGCAGTGTGAGGAGACCTGAAAGTGGCACATGGCAGAGTGTGGCGATGGAGACAGCAGCAATGGGAGGCCGTACAGGGACCCATGAGAGACTCTGGACCTGGCAGCAGCATGAGGAGGCGGTATATAGGGGCCTATGGCAGATTAGGGGCCTGGCAGCAGCTATAGGAGGCCCGTAATCTGCCAGCACCCTATGTCAAAAAATTCAACAAAGCAGCAGTGTGAGGAGACCTGAAAGTGGCACATGGCAGAGTGTGGCGATGGAGACAGCAGCAATGGGAGGCCGTACAGGGACCCATGACAGACTCTGGACTTGGCAGCAGCATGAGGAGGCGGTATATAGGGGCCCATGGCAGATTAGGGGCCTGGCAGCAGCTATGGGAGGCCCGTAATCTGCCAGCACCCTATGTCAAAAAATTCAACACACCAGCAGTGTGAGGAGACCTGAAAGTGGCACATGGCAGAGTGTGGCGATGGAGACAGCAGCAATGGGAGGCCGTACAGGGACCCATGACAGACTCTGGACTTGGCAGCAGCATGAGGAGGCGGTATAGGGGCCCATGGCAGATAAGGGGCCTGGCAGCAGCTATGGGAGGCCCGTAATCTGCCAGCACCCTATGTCAAAAAATTGAACACACCAGCAGTGTGAGGAGACCTGAAAGTGGCACATGGCAGAGTGTGGCGATGGAGACAGCAGCAATGGGAGGCCGTACATGGACCCATGACAGACTCTGGACTTGGCAGCAGCATGAAGAGGCAGTATATAGGGGCCCATGGCAGATTAGGGGCCTGGCAGCAGCTATGGGAGGCCCGTAATCTGCCAGCACCCTATGTCAAAAAATTCAACACACCAGCAGTGTGTGAGGAGACCTGAAAGTGGCACATGGCAGAGTGTGGCGATGGAGACAGCAGCAATGGGAGGCCGTACAGGGACCCATGAGAGACTCTGGACCTGGCAGCAGCATGAGGAGGCGGTATATAGGGGCCTATGGCAGATTAGGGGCCTGGCAGCAGCTATAGGAGGCCCGTAATCTGCCAGCACCCTATGTCAAAAAATTCAACACACCAGCAGTGTGAGGAGACCTGAAAGTGGCACATGGCAGAGTGTGGCGATGGAGACAGCAGCAATGGGAGGCCGTACAGGGACCCATGACGGACTCTGGACTTGGCAGCAGCATGAGGAGGCGGTATATAGGGGCCCATGGCAGATTAGGGGCCTGGCAGCAGCTATGGGAGGCCCGTAATCTGCCAGCACCCTATGTCAAAAAATTCAACACACCAGCAGTGTGAGGAGAACTGAAAGTGGCACATGGCAGAGTGTGGCGATGGAGACAGCAGCAATGGGAGGCCGTACAGGGACCCATGACAGACTCTGGACTTGGCAGCAGCATGAGGAGGCGGTATAGGGGCCCATGGCAGATTAGGGGCCTGGCAGCAGCTATGGGAGGCCCGTAATCTGCCAGCACCCTATGTCAAAAAATTGAACACACCAGCAGTGTGAGGAGACCTGAAAGTGGCACATGGCAGAGTGTGGCGATGGAGACAGCAGCAATGGGAGGCCGTACAGGGACCCATGACAGACTCTGGACTTGGCAGCAGCATGAGGAGGCGGTATATAGGGGCCCATGGCAGATTAGGTGCCTGGCAGCAGCTATGGGAGGCCCGTAATCTGCCAGCACCCTATGTCAAAAAATTCAACACACCAGCAGTGTGTGAGGAGACCTGAAAGTGGCACATGGTAGAGTGTGGCGATAGAGACAGCAGCAATGGGAGGCCGTACAGGGACCCATGAGAGACTCTGGACCTGGCAGCAGCATGAGGAGGCGGTATATAGGGGCCTATGGCAGATTAGGGGCCTGGCAGCAGCTATAGGAGGCCCGTAATCTGCCAGCACCCTATGTCAAAAAATTCAACACACCAGCAGTGTGAGGAGACCTGAAAGTGGCACATGGCAGAGTGTGGCGATGGAGACAGCAGCAATGGGAGGCCGTACAAGGACCCATGACAGACTCTGGACTTGGCAGCAGCATGAGGAGGCGGTATATAGGGGCCTATGGCAGATTAGGGGCCTGGCAGCAGCTATAGGAGGCCCGTAATCTGCCAGCACCCTATGTCAAAAAATTCAACACACCAGCAGTGTGAGGAGACCTGAAAGTGGCACATGGCAGAGTGTGGCGATGGAGACAGCAGCAATGGGAGGCCGTACAGGGACCCATGACAGTCTCTGGACTTGGCAGCAGCATGAGGAGGCGGTATATAGGGGCCCATGGCAGATTAGGGGCCTGGCAGCAGCTATGGGAGGCCCGTAATCTGCCAGCACCCTATGTCAAAAAATTGAACACACCAGCAGTGTGAGGAGACCTGAAAGTGGCACATGGCATAAGAGCCTGTGGACCTGGCAGCAGCATGAGGAGGCGGTATAGGGTCCCATGGCAGATTAGGGGCCTGGCAGCAGCTATGGGAGGCCCGTAATCTGCCAGCACCCTATGACAAAAAATGGAACACACCAGCAGTGTGTGAGGAGACCTGAAAGTGGCACATGTTTGAGGCATGATTCATGGCGGATTTAGTCAGTTGTGTCAGGAACTGGTGGTTTGAAATCCAGACTAATCCACGCCTGATTCATTTTCACAAACGTGAGTCTCTCCACACTTTGGGTGGACAGTCGTGTCCTCCGCGGAGTTACAATACCTCCTGCCGCACTAAACACGCGCTCCGATGCCACGCTACTGGCCGGGCATGACAGCCTTTCAAGGGCAAATTCAGCTAGTTGGGGCCAAAGGTCAAGTTTCGTTGCCCAGTAGTCAAGGGGATTGTCTACCTCGGTTGGCCGGTTGCTGTCCAAGTATGCCCAAGCCTGTTGTTTGAGGTCCTGCTCCAGGTCCACCTGATGCTGCTGCTGCTGCTGCTGCGGCTGGTTAGTAGTTTCCTCACTGCGCTGGTGAAGAAAGCTACTCATCATCGACTGCAGACTGAGGCAACCGCTGCTGGTGGAGCTGCCACTGCTCCTACCACCCCACCCCTCCCCTGCTGCCATGGCAGCGGAACGCGAGCGCACATGGCCCACAGTGTCTGAGGATGGACGTTGGCGCACAAAGGCAGAGACCAACTGACTACATAGGTGGTTTTTATAGTACGTTATTTTGGCCTCCCTCTCAGCAGGTGTGAAAAAGGCCACCATTTTTGAACGGTAGCGAGGGTCCAACAAGGTGGACAGCCAAAAGTCATCCCTCTGTCTGATGGTTATTATTCGGCTGTCGCTACGCAAGCAACCGAGCATGCTATGGGCCATTTGTGCCAAGGAATGCGAGGGACTCCCTGCCTCCATCTCCACAGCATACTGCCACGGTGCGTCTGGGTTCTCTGTCTCCTCCTCCTCCTCCTCTACCAGATGCTCCTGCTCCTCCACTCCTGTCCGCTGTGTGGAAAAACCACCCATTTCACTCAATAATTCCTGAGCACAAATGTCCTCCTCTACCTCCTCCTCTTCTTCCTGTCCTGCCCCCACAGGGGTCATGTGGCGTTGAGATCTGTGCGCCACGTCTACCGCACCCTGACCAGCCATTGTTAACAGCATTTGTTCAAGGACGTGCAACAGAGAAATGACGTCGTTCATCCCATAGTCCTGCCGACTCACGAATAGCGTGGCCTCCTCAAAGGGCCTGAGCAAGCGGCAGGTGTCACGCATGAGCTGCCAATGGCTGACATCGAAGTTACACAGGGGAGTACCTTTATCCGCTTGTAACATCAGGAAATCGGTGATGGCCTTTCGCTGCTCGTAAAGGCGGTCTAACATGTGTAGGGTTGAATTCCACCTTGTTGCAACGTCGCAGATCAGGCGATGATGTGGAATTCCGTTCTGCCGCTGCAGCTCAATGAGGGTGTGCTTTGCGGTGTAGGAATGGCTGAAATGCATGCAAAGTTTACGTGACATTTTAAGGATGTCTTGCAGTGGGATGGTGGATTTTAGGAACCGCTTGACAACCAGATTGAACACGTGAGCCATGCATGGCGCATGGCACAACCTTCCTTGACGCAGAGCAGACACCATGTTCTTTCCGTGGTCGGTCAACATGGTTCCGATTTTCAGTTTGCGCGGAGACAGCCATCTGTCGATTTCTCTGTTCATTACACTGAGAAGTTCCTCCCCTGTGTGACTACGTTCGCCAAGGCATACCAGGTGCAGAACAGCGTGACACCGTTGCGCCCTGCACATGTGATATGCCGGTCGGGTAATGGGACTTGGCACGGGGGTGGCGGCTGAGGACACGGCGGAAGAAGAGGTGGTAGAGGCGGACATCTTTTGTGGACCAAGGACGTGCAAACGTGGAGGCAAGAGCGGCGTGACCTGTCCAAGTTGCTGGTGCGGCTGTGACGGCACCACGTTCACCCAGTGGGCCGTAAATGACATGTACTGTCCCTGACCGTAGTTACAGCTCCACACGTCGGCGCTGCCGTGCACTTTGGCAGAGACCGACATGCTCAAAGACTGGCCCACCATGTCTTCTACATGTGAATGCAGGGCTGGCACTGCCTTTTTGGCGAAGAAATGACGGCTTGGCACTCTCCACCGCGGCGCGGCACAAGCCATCATTTCTCGGAAAGGTGCTGAGTCCACCACTTGGAAAGGGAGGGACTGCAGCACCAGCAACTTGGACAGGAGGACGTTCAGCTTTTGCACCGTCGGGTGCGTGCTCGCAAACTGTTGTCTCTTGGAAACGGATTCCAAGAAAGACTGCTGACGGAATCCGTGAAGAGGAGTAGCAGGAGAAGGAGCATCTGAACGAGCGGAAGATGCCAACGAGCGACAACTCCCCTCAGCAGAGGTGTTGGAGCCTTGACTGGCTGATGGAGGGCGATTGACGTCGGGTGACGGAGCAAGTAACGGAGCGGGTGATGGAGCGGGGCTGGGGCGGGCAGAACCGCCGTATCTTTATCACGGTTTTCCCAGGCCACCAAATGGCGACGCTGCATATGCTGCCGCAACGCTGTAGTCCCAACATGGGCCCCCTGGCCACGCTTGACTTTCTGGCCACATAGTCGACATACGGCTACGTTTACTTCCTCGGGCGGCTTGACGAAAAATTGCCACACCGCCGAGTAGGAAACTTTGCCCCCCGATACTCCTCACTGGCTGACTGCTGCTTCCTCCGTGCACACCGGCACCACTACTGGCCGTGATGGTAGGCTGCAGTGGAGCTGGTGCTCTACTCCGTGGCCGTTTGGCTCCACTGACACTGCTGCAACCCTGCTGCCTCCTGGGCAACCCACCGACTGTTTCGCTCGCTGCCAAGCTGCCACCCTCTTCTCCTGATGATGCGGAAGAAATTGCCTGATGACGACGAGGCTGCCAAGTGCGATCAACCTCCTCATCATCAAGTAGGGTCTCCGCCTCACTACTAGCCCCCTCGGCTGCGTCTGGGTCAGGAGACAGACCTGTCTCTAGACCGGCTACCGAGCCACTCTCCTCGCCACTACTTCTTCGCCTGGCTGCTGAAAAGGCGGATGTCTCCCCCCGTTCCTGACCGCCCTCTGTTAGCTCTTCCTCACTGTACAGTGGGGCTGAGCCCACAGCATGCGATACTTCGCTTGGTGAGGGAACACCAAAGGACAGGGGCAGAGTAGAGGACACGTGATTTCAGTGGGCTTGGTCCCGGGCCATGCCAACTAACGGTTGTGTCTGACGTACCCACCGACCGTTGGCTGTAGGTGTCAGAGGTGACCTGGGAAGAGGAAGATGACCGAGCCAACCAATCGATGACGGCAGGGTTGTCGGTGGAGACACGACCGCTGGATGACACCGGGAGCACTGGCTGCGAATAGTGCTGCCTCGACCCCTTCCTCTGCTGCCACGTCTGCTCGCTCCTAAAACATTGCCTCCTCTGCCACTCCTCTGCATGTTGTCTGACATACTCTTTAATTCAACGATTCTGTGTCCCTGAGTAACAATTCTGTGTCCCTGAGTAACAATTCTGTGTCTGTCCCTGAGTAACAATTCTGTGGCCCTAAGTAACGGTTCTGTGGCCCTCAGTAACAATTCTGTGTCCCTCAGTAACAATTCTGTGTCTGTCCCTGAGTAACAATTCTGTAGCCCTAAGTAACGGTTCTGTGGCCCTCAGTAACAATTCTGTGTCCCTGATTAACGTTTATGTGGCCCTAAGTCACAGTTCTGTGGCCCTCAGTAACAATTCTGTGTCCCTGAGTAACAATTCTGTGTCTGTCCGAGTAACAATTCTGTGGCCCTAAGTAACAGTTCTGTGGCCCTCAGTAACAATTCTGTTTCCCTGAGTAACAATTCTGTGGCCCTAAGTAACGGTTCTGTCTCCCTCAGTAACAATTCTGTGTCCCTGAGTAACAATTCTGCGGCCCTAAGTAACTGTTCTGTGGCCCTCAGTAACAATTCTGTGTCCCTGAGTAACAATTCTGTGTCTGTCCGAGTAACAATTCTGTGTCTGTCCCTGATTAACGTTTACGTGGCCCTAAGTAACGGTTCTGTGGCCCTCAGTAACAATTCTGTGTCCCTGATTAACGTTTCTGTGGCCCTAAGTAACGGTTCTGTGGCCCTCAGTAACAATTCTGTGTCCCTCAAGAAACAATTCTGTGTCTGTCCGTGAGTAACAATTCTGTGGCCCTAAGTAACGGTTCTGTGGCCCTCAGTAACAATTCTGTGTCTCTGATTAACGTTTATGTGGCCCTAAGTAACGGTTCTGTGGCCCTCAGTAACAATTCTGTGTCCCTGAGTAACAATTCTGTGTCTGTCCGAGTAACAATTCTGTGGCCCTAAGTAACAGTTCTGTGTCCCTCAGTAACAATTCTGTGTCCCTGAGTAACAATTCTGTGGCCCTAAGTAACGGTTCTGTGGC